>NC_040042.1:44968949-45268949 GCF_003713205.1 Coffea eugenioides | reverse complement strand
CCCAATAATTAGCTAAGCCTGGAATGAAATCTCACTATCTGATGGTAACAAAGAAGGGTTATCTTTCTGTTTGTCTCTTAACAGCTTTTCTTTGATTCTCCCTTGCTGTGTGTGTTGCTGTTGCTGTTGCGTTCTACCCTGAAACCGCACATTGAATTAAAGCAAAAAACTCTTTGGCCCTTTACTTTTGATCAGCCCTTTATACATAATAAATTGGACAGCGTACCAATGAGACGCCTCATGTTACCTTTTAACGTTTCGCACTAAAATTGCAGGTCTCTCTCATTTTTGCTTCGCCACGTTAAACTCTCCCGCATGCATTGGATAATTGATGAGAGTCACCAAGAAGATAGGTTATTTCTCAAGCAAATTCCATTTTCTGCGTCTTAAATTTGCATGATTGGTTTCTACCTTTTACCCAATCATGTACTCGATCTAGCCAATCTTTACATACACTACAGGAAAAAAAAAAGAAAAAAGAAAAAAAAGGGTGAGGGAAAGAAAAAGGCAAGAATTTGAGAGAGGAATCTTATTATTATGTGGTTGATGTGGCCACTGGTCGGGTGCTTTTATTGACCATCCAATAACAATCCCACTTTCATTCCATGGTTGTGCCGAAAGGCTGAGAACTCAAAGGATTGGTCTTAGACCAAATCCCAGTCTGGAGAACTGTTTCAAATGAGATTCTTCTCATATCCAAATAAATGGAGCATAACTGTAATGGCATGAGCAGTTTCTAGCTATAAAATGTGTAAGCAAATATGTTGAATTCCCCAAGATCATGTACAACATCAAATTAACCAAACAGTAGATTTATCTTTGTGACAACCCCACCTCCCCCTAAGGCGAACCAAAGGGTTCGGCGGACCGCCTGCCCAACTTTCGCCGGGACTCACTACAGTTCTCAAATAAATTACAACACTCATATCCAATAACATAGGATACAACCTCAATAATAAATGAAATAACATTTCCCAAGCTTAGAACGTATACTTACATACATAACAAATCTCAAGTAGTGGTACAATTCCCTGAATAAAACCAAAAGTTCTCAGTTCTCAAATCAATTACAATTACAATATCAGCCTCAAATATTACATCAAATACTCATCAAGTGAATCGAATTCAAATTATACATGAGATAACCCTTCAGACATTCTAATAACTTATCACACGCGCTTCCTTTGCCTCGAGCCCTGTGGAGGGAAAAAATATTTTGGGGTGAGCTAGACGCTCAGCGAGTATCCAGTAAAATCAATAATCAATTACATTTTACAATAATGCATTTAGATGATGGCATGATTCAGTGATCAAATGCAAATTTGTTGCTCTTGTGAGCCAGTGAAATCTCGTACTTAGAACTCCAACGCTCAAACGGATCAATTAACAATCAAATAGTAATAGGGAGCCATCGGTGCTCCAAATAAACAGTGGTGGAGACGTTGAGTTTAAGCACAAGACTTCCCAAAAACTCATTGGAGCCAAATCATTTCATGATACACATGCAAGCAATCATGATATGCAATCGAGTAAGCAATACAAGAAATAGTTCGGAAGTAACTTTGGAAATAGTTGTGGAATCACTCACCAACCACAGCTCATGATCCATCCATTATAGATCATTACCTTGATCAAGTCCAAGCCCTAGATTACAAATATCATGTCAAGCAAAGGAAATTCTAAAATCAGCAAGTTCCTATCACCTTTTGGCATTTTAATCACAATTGAAGCTACACTTATCCGATTGAAACGAATCTTATGGCGTTACGAAGCTAAGACAGATACCAACATTTCTTATGAAGACCTCCAAAGCCAAATTATACATTTTTATGGTCAAAAATTGAAATTTTAGAGAAAAATGGAAACTGTTCGTGAAACAGGGTTTAAGGCCAGTCAAGGGTATTTCGGTCATTTCACATACTACAGTACTCCAATCGATCTGAAATTTTGCAGGTAGATAGCTAACTCAAATCTTTACAACTTTCATGTTTTGTCCAACAGCTGGTTCGGTCTAAAACATGGATAAATTTACAGTCCAAGTTGAGTCCAGAGACAAGGTAAAACTGAAATTACACTTTTAAACTAACCTTTACATATAACTACAATTACACATACGAATCATAATATACACCACACATCTAATTAGGCCACAATGCCCCTTCACTTGAGCCAATTGATAGCTCCAAAACCAATCACAATTAAGCCCCAATTCAAAACCCTAAAATTGAAATTTTCCGCACAAATCTGAAATTTTCCGCAAACAACCAAAACTAACACACAAAGGCGCCATTTGACACCATATCAAGCTATCATCCCATGACCAACCAACAATTATCATATAAAATCAGAAAATTCACTAATAAATCAGAAAGTTGTCAAACTCCACTTAAAATCATGAAATCATCCACAAAATAGCATATATAACATCTCTAATCCACCAATTAACAATCACTTGAAGTAAATAAGAAGTTCTTAGCAAGATACCTTCAAACCTCAAGAAAATTGGTAGCTTAGTGCTTCCTCCTCCAAAACAACTCTACCAATAGTTTTAAACCTCCTTAGTGAGCACTTGTATGGAATAGATTGCAAAACTAGCGGTTAAGACTCAAGATTTGAGCAGGAAAGTGAAGTAGAAAATGAAGTTTTTCCTCTCTTATTTTCTCTTCTCAAAACAGCCGGCCAAGCCAAGGAAAGAAATGAGGGAAATCTCAACCAAAGGCAAGATAAGAACGTTGGAAAACAGCCGGTCAAACCTGGCTGTTGAGGCGCCACGTCACAATCCGGCCAAGATGCTGGCCGGATTACTGGCCGAATTCGTGGCAGTGGCGAAATCCAAATTTTTTCAAAACTCCAAGCCAATCCAGCCAGGTATCCGGCCAAGAACTGGCCAGATTTCCAGCCGGATTCTCCAAAAACATTTCTAACCAGAAATTTTTCTATCTTCGTCTTTCGGGGCTTCGCAATCTTGCTGTACACATGAATAATAATGCTAGGAAGGATCGTAAAAGATAGTAAGATGCTTGCTATAAGGAAACGGAATTGCAAGTTGCAATGGAAAACCATAGCGTTGGTACGTTAAAACTAACGAAAGAGAACTTTCTAACATGAAATAGAAAGCTGTCTTGCTTCTTTTACAGGTTTGCTTCCTTTTCATGTATACAAGCTAGCCTAAAAAGTGGATCTGAATTCTGAAGTAAAACCATGGACACCATGGATATTTACAACTCAGGAATTTAACGTCAATAACTAATTGCATCCTTTATTCCATTGCTAATGTTCATTCCACAGTTATTCCTCGCATCTCTAAAGTATCCAACTTCTTGGGTCTTCGATAATTCTTCAACAGAAGTGAGCAGCAAACAACGCTCACAGAAGAGGCCGCCATTGCTGCTCCAGCAATCCATGGTGGTAACCGAAATCCAGTTGATGGAAAAAGTGCCCCAGCAGCAATTGGGATGCCAAGGAGATTATAGCCCAAAGCCCAGATGTAGTTCCAACGGATTCGGCGGAAGGTGCTTCTGGAAAGATCTATGGCAGTAATGACATCTTCCAAGTTGCTTTTCATGAGAACAATGTCAGCTGCTTCAATGGCTATGTCTGTTCCTGCACCAATAGCCATCCCAACATCGGCTGCTACAAGCGCTGGTGAATCATTGATTCCATCTCCAACCATTGCCACAACAGAATTTGAAGCCTAAAAATGTGTTAAGCGTAAAAACAATGCTTGCATTGGCAATGTGAGAATGGGCATGTAGAATTTAAATAAACAAATGCAAACAAATTTAAGTACACGAATGCACTATAACTAGATATCTACAAAGTACAAGCCATGTTTCAAAAAGGACGCAGAGAGTAAATAATCATTTATTAAAGCAGACTTGACTATCTTTACCTGCAATTCCTTAACTTTCTCTGCTTTATGCTCGGGTTTGGCTTCTGCGATAACAGTATCAATTCCAACTTCCTTGGCAACAGCATGAGCTGTTCCCCAGTTGTCTCCCGTAACTAATATAGTCTTGATCCTCATGGAATTAAGAATGGAAATGACTTCTTGAGCCCCAGGTTTCAGTGGATCAGATATGGCAAGAACTCCAACTAGTTCGTGATCAATTGATACAAGAATTGCTGTTTGAGCTGAGCTTTCAGTTTCTGATAGGATTTCTTCAGCATCAAGTGAAATACCAATGTTGTTATTCAACATTAAGCTCTTGTTTCCCACAATAACTTCCCTGTTTCTAACAACAGCCTTCACACCATGGCCGGTTATGGACTCGAAATCCTTCACTTCAGGCCATATATTTGTCTCTTCTTCTCCTCTAAATTTTTTAGCATATTCAACAATTGCCTTCGCTAAAGGATGCTCACTATTGACCTGATCAATTACAGCAAACATCAAACAGTCAACTTTTAATTTTGGAGTGTGTAGTGGGTTTTGTTATTTGTAGCTTTGGTTTAATCGAACAGCAGCCATGCTTTCTAGCTTCTTTTGCCTAGTTCCTTTTGGTTTTCTTGTTTTATTTTTGAAGTCTCCAAAAACAGATTATGTTTTTTTGTTTCAAATTTCAAAAGTACAAGCGTCAAATTTCAAACAGTTAACTCACTATAGTATAACCAAAACAGAAGTACTTCAAACACAATAAGAATATGACAGCCGCAGCATATGAAGAGGCAGTAGACAAGTTCTCAGTTATGCCACAATGTTGGTTACAGCCTTACAGGTTGTCTACTCAGCTCAAGTTAAACAGTTCAAATTTCACGAGAATTTACCTCAGCTGCAGCAACCAGTTCACAAAATTCTCGCAGTACCATATTTTTCAAAAGCCTTGTACTAACAACCACTGGCTTGCCCTTTGTGAGAGTCCCTGTCTTGTCAAAAACTATGCAGTTCACCTGTTAAATAAGGCAAAGTTACGGTGATAGTGAGCAGTTAAGGACATCTTCAACACCACATTAGACTGGTGTTCTTCTTTTAAGTTCCAAGTCATTTTCTCTAATCAACAGGAGCAATTGTACAGTTTCTAACCTTATGTGCACTTTCTAATGCATGACCACCTTTAATCAGGACACCCTGAGAAGCACCAACTCCAGTACCGACCATAACAGCAGTTGGAGTAGCAAGACCAAGGGCACAAGGACAGGCTATGACCATGACAGATATGCCAAATTGGAGGGCAAGCTGAAAGCTGTCCATAGCGGATGGGATCCATGACTTTGGGTAGCCACTGAACTTTCCAGCTAAATACCAGGCAAGCCAAGTTGAAAAGGATAGAACAATTACCTGTGGATTGTGAAACACCAATAGTTGTCAACTGTTCACAAGTAAAAAAATTTAAATTTCATGTTGAATAGTATGGATTTAATAATCAATATTACACTTACAAGAGGCACAAAGAATTTTGATATGCGATCAGCAAATTTTTGCACAGGAGCTTTAGCCATTTGAGCAGATTCGACAAGTCGAACAATCTGGGAAAGAGCACTTTCTGATCCAACCTTTGTTGCCTTAATATGTAGCACCCCATTCTCATTTACTGTTCCTCCAATAACAACATCATCCTTTCTTTTAGCTGCTGGTCTTGATTCTCCAGTAATCATGCTCTCATTTACATGGCTCTGCCCCCAGATGACAAATCCATCACAAGCTACTTTTGCACCAGGGATGATTTTAATCACGTCATTCTTTTGGATCAAGCGGCTATCTATTTCTTCTTCATTTATCACACTTCCTTCATGATCAAGGGTTAAAAGGATTGCTGTCTCAGGAGCCAAGTCCATGAGTTTGGCAATGGCATCAGATGTCTTCCCCTTTGCCAAAACCTCAAGATACTTGCCCAGTAAAATGAAAGAAATGAGCATTGAACTAGTCTCAAAAAAGTCAGTGGACTCAAAATTTGGAGAGCTTGCAGCTCTCACTACTGAGTAGACTGAATAAAAGTATGCTGTATTTGTTCCTAGAGCAATCAAAACATCCATATTAGCAGATCCATGGCGTAATGCTTTATATGAGCCAGTATAGAATCGTCGGCCTATGATAAACTGTACCGGTGTAGATAATGCCCACCTCAATACCTCCCCAACAGTGAGCATGTTGACAACTTTGGTATCTAGTACATGCTTGAGACCTGGAATATACATGAAAACCATGGAGGTTAAGAAAACAGGAATCGTAAAAACCAAGCTCCAGAGGAATGATTTGTAATATTGTTGAATTTCCTCCTTCTTGTGTGCATCTCTTCCTCCCCCTTCAGGATATAATTTTGCTTTATAGCGTCCTGATCCAGTTGACTCAATCACTTTCATGAAGTTTCTTGGTCCTGTCACATCTGCTTTGTATGAAAGGGATAATTTCTGCAGTTCAGGCTCAATGTTTATATCTTCGACTCCTGGTAGAGCTCGAAGAGAATTTACAACTATCCTCATCGAATTTTCAGAGCGTATACCATCAACTTTCAACTGTATTTTGTTTCTGTCCTCCCCGGTACTAACAAGGACGGCTTCAAACCCAGTATCTTCTATGGCTTGCAAAAGGTCATTGCAGCTCAAAATTTTTGGATCGAAATGGACTTCAGCCTCTTCTGTTGCCAAAGCAACTCGTGCTTTCAGCACTCCCGGAATAACCTGCAATGCAGATTCAACAGTACTTGAGCAAGAAGTGCACGTCATTCCTCTGATGCTTATCCTGCACACTTGAGTGGATTTCTCATTTGCATCTTCTTCGATTAGTGTAGCCTGAAATCCAACATCTTCAATGGTTTCACGGATTGTCTCCTCCTGAATGGCAATATACATTGTGAATAGCCAGAGAGATTTAAGAGACATATTATACACTTCTGGACTACACTTGTATAAAAAGTAAATTTCAATTCACTTCTTGTATATCAAGACATTTAAGTGGTCTCAAATGAGTTTGTTTAATGTGTCTATTACTCCTAAAAAGGAAAACTCATGTCTGAACTGGGTAATAAAGATGTACCCGAGGTGCTCAAAGTTCATATGCACAATCTTAATAATGATCTAACAGATTCCGTTGCATTTTCTGATTTACATTGCTCAACTTAATAGATGCTTCATCTGAATATTTGGTTAAAACCACAACATACATGCCAGTATGCTTCTGAAAGATTTAAGAAATACCAACAATAGGTCAGATTTCATCAACCTGCAATATGAATGAAGGTTCAAGTCCACTTAATATCACAAAATGCCACTGAATATGCTTCACAATTCATATAGTCCACAGTTTTCTATTTGTGCAGGATCTGTTTTGGTGTCTCAGGCCTTAAAGATCTTTTCAGCGAGTCATTACAAACATATATGGTGCATTCAAATATTATCTTTTACTCATCAAGAATATCATGCTCTATGAATTATCATGAAGTTCTAAGTGTATATGTTGATAACGAGCAATTCAAAACCAAATATAGCAGATAAGAAAGGAAAAGTTCTCTCTAGTCTTACTAAGCAGCCTGATAAAATTAACATTTCAATCTGGGCAATGAACCATATAACGTCCATACAAGCAAGGCCAGGAGCATCTAGCCACCACTTTGAGTTTCAATTTACCATAACGTCCATCACTATTAACTAGACCAAGAAGCCAAATCTTGATTGGCATCAGATCTTTTATGTATACTCTAATTTGTGTAATCTTTGACTTTTCTGGTCAAAATCAAATTTATTATTCCCAAAGCCCGCCAATGTATCCAAACTAAACTAAAAGTTATCCTACTGAAATTTCCAGATTCCTAAGAGGGAACAAAAAGAAAATTTGAAACCACCAAGCGGCTGTAATTCCGTGTGACGACTCATCTCAGTAAAGCATAGACTTTTCCAGCAGTGCAAGCATTGTCCCACTAACAATATTATTGATTCTCCATAGCTTTGAAATTCAGCAACTACTTGCAACCACTACCTTAACCTTTTTTAATTATAAAAAGGAATAGGTAGACAGTGCTATCACAAAAATCTTACGTTTTTTTAATTAAATTGTATAATTTGTAGTTTATATAGCTGCTTAACTAAATGCAGCAAAATCTAAACAATCTCAAACGTTTAAAACTTCTGATCCCAAAATTGTAGCAGCAAAATTACGTAAGATAGAATTATATTAAGCCACATGCACAATTGCAATCCCACAAGGGAAAATTGAATTTCGCCTTATCACAATTTAATTAAACCTAAAGAAAAAGCCAAAAATACATAAACAGACGAATAGCAATGCACACACTAATTTTCCCAATTTTGCAAAACATGCATGATAAAAAGACATGACTAAATGTAGCCCGAGAAAAAAAAGAAAGAAAGCCTAAGGGTAACTCACGTTCACAAAGCTGGGGTAAAACATGACTTGGGCTTTGTTATTCAAGACATCAACCACGGCTTCTTTGATCCCTGGAAGCCTTTTGATGGCTTTCTCGACCGAGCCAGCACATGCAGAGCAATTCATGCCTATAACGGAGAACAAAGCCTTGGATTCTGATCCCTGCATGTTCTTCTCTTCATCAGAAGAAACCCCTTTGGGATACCTGGGCATTGATGGATAGTGCGGCCTCGGAGACAAATCCCTGCTTTCATTTCTTATGCATGCCAGCGACAGAAACTTGGTAGCCATAATGGATCTCAATAGCCCTTCTCTGATTTCTTCTTTGCTTCCTTGTTGTTTTTGGCTGCTGGAGAATGGAGTCCTGAAATTCTCAGGAGAGCTTTTCGCTTGTTTTGGTTAATGGCGGTGTTTGCTTGTTTTCGAATTGCGTGTGGCTTTATACTACTGACGCGCTGCGTATGGGTTTTAAAGCAAAACGCACCGCCGGACTTTCACACATGACGGAGAAATAAGGTATAAAATATTTAATTCATTTCAAATGACAAATGGATCCTTCTCATTAGTTTTGATAACGGGGTCTCTAAGACCCATTCAACCGACCGAGATGTAATTCATTATCTAGTATTTATGACAAATAATTCTTCCCGAGAATATCAAGAGGCACGATTTTGATTTTGATTTTTTTTTGTAAGTGGATGACTTCAAATTCGGAATCTTCTACTTACATTCTCTTTCTTTTGTATTATCATCCAACCAATTTCTTTCCCTAAATTTTGTAATATTGCATAAAGTAATAAATTGAATTTAAAAGAAAACTATTACTTCAAAGATTGACCGAGAGGATAGACTCGTGCGCATTGATTGCTCAATATTATATACTTATATTTTATCATTACTCAAAAGGTTAACTTGTGAAAAAATGAAATATTTTGTGAAGAAATAACCTGCGTCAATGAGAGTTTAATAACATAAGCATATATCTAAAAATCATGCAAGGTCGAGATTTTCTATTTGTTTGATAACTAAAAGGTGGATACTCATACTTCACCTTTGTTCAAATGGAGAAAGTGGTGTTTCATTTTCGATCAATGGTAAAGATTTGTGATTCATATTTGCTCAATAGTAGAGATTGATGCTGGTAACATCTTCTGAAACTAATAACTTAAAATATTAAAAATAGAGTATACCACTCATTATTCTATTTACGCTAAGAAATATGTACACCTAAAGCATCCTAACAAAAATATTGTAACCAAATTAATGATAGGCGTTCTGATTGTTTGAATTGCCCTTTTTCCTAAAAATTTTTTACGTTTCATGAATACATTTATCAATTATCTTCTTACTTTATATATATTAAATCACTATGTTATATTTTTCTATTAAAACTCCAGAAGACAGTAATTCGAATGGGCTCACGAGTATATTCCTAATCAAGATTCAAGATGCGTTTGATAAATTCTTTGACATCATAATGTCATAGAATGTTGCAAATATAATGCATGTTCTTAAAGGTGCAAAGATAAAGCGAAACAAATACAGTACTTCTTTCAGTAGATAATCCATATCAGCGCATTAAGTGCAGATAAGCAAATCAACAACTTAAATGAAAATCCAATACAAAATAATTTGGTCCCCCATTATTTAACATCTCCAAATTAATGGCTCCCTTAAACATGTGAACATGGACACTTTCGTGATTATGTTTACTTTGGGGAGTAGCAGTAGTTGGGTTGCGAAAGCAAAGAGTGCAGAAATGAACGCCACATAAAACTCTTATGCTTTTCTGGCGCAGACATCCGACGGCTATGATTTACTGGGTCCAAATCAGAATTTTGCGATCATCATAAATGTGCGATTGCGATGATGTAAGCATCGTAACCAAAGGATGAGGTGAAGTTGCATGTCGGGTCCATCAGTGCGCGTGATTAACGCTTAGCTGGTGAGGATTAAGCATAAAGTTGATACGGTTTTCTTCCATTGAAAGCGGACCTCTAGCGCTTGGCCCGAGATCCATATTTTCCGGGCTTGTTGAGTATCGTTTTGACTTTGAAGCAGGCCCATCCACTAATACATTATGCATAAATGTTTAATCATATTCTTTTCACGTAGTATTTTATTAACTTTAGGATAATGCGCTGTGAATTATTGAATTGGAGGTACCCATTTCAGCCGCCATGAGGTCAGACCAATAGGTTTGGATGGAAGTTTTAGAATTTCAAAATTTTATCAGAAATTTAGAATTATGTACTTTAATTAAGATGTGAAGGTATGTGTTACTAGTTCCATTTACAAAGGAAAATGGAAGACATGCGAAATCTCTACTGATTTTTGCATGCCACATCCGGGGAAAAACTAAGATTGACAGATTCTTCTCTGGATTTTTAACAATGATACACAAGATAAAAAGTATGTCATTAAGTATGTTAGTGATCGAAATCATGATGCATATAACTATTTCTTTTATTGACGGACGTTAATTTATTTCAGGGAAATTCATTCAAAACGTCCATCACATTTCATTAAATGACTTTTTTCACCATTCATTTTTTAAATGTTAACTTTACATCCTTACAAATTCAGATTATCAGTTTTTTGTTCCAACTTAAGTTTTCGACCACTTTTAAGTTTAAAATCATACATGCAATCATTTTTTATGTAGAAAAAGATCATATCTTATTTTTTTAGTGACAAAAATAAATATAAATTGGGTTAGATCTCGCTTTGTTATCGGTAAAAATGAATATGGTTCAAGATATATCCTACTCAGATTATTTAATGTACTATAAATGGTATTTAACCTTTCTATTTCTAAAAAAATGACCATGTCTAAGTCACATAATAGATTCAGAGTAAAAACATTTATTGAATGATTAAAATTTTCTGTCTCATTTACTTACTTTACTGTAAATGGGATGTAACTTAATTAAGGAACGTAAGTTACCATTTTAAAAAGGAAGGACAAAAAATTCATTTGACGAGATGTAAGAGACGTTTTGAATGATTTTTCCTTTTGTTTTAATGCGTTACTGATAATCGAAAAGTTAGGCATGATATTTTGGCATTGTAACAACCAGGCCTTTCTTGTCGAAGTGGTCAGCCAAAGTTGTGGTTTCTGTATGTTTTCTTGGAAATTCATATCTGCATTTAAAAGTCAAAGCTGAACTAAACACATTCCAGGTGAAGCTCGAGACCAATGGCGTGGTTTCTCAAACAGTAGGTTTCTATGAACGATATTCAACTTACCACAGACTAACCTGCAATAGTCCCTAATAAATTGGAATCATATCGCCATCAATTTGAGTTGGGCAACGTCAGGTGTAGGCGTAGCCTGCCTGTATATGCTGAAGTACTGAAAACGGTACCTGGGCAGGCTTCATACAAAGCTGGCCGTCATCAAATATTCAACTCCTTTGCAGCAGGGAGAAAGATTCCTCATTTCGGACTCAGATAGATTCGAAGGAATCACTTCGTTTATCAATTCGAAGGAATCAAATATGTACCTAGATCACTTGGTCTTTACTCTGTTTCTGATTATTCTTTTGTTCTCATACGTCTTTGGACTTGGGCGAAAATGAACACCCCAGATGATCCTAGTTCATTTAATTATTTTCCCCAGAAACAACTATTGCAATCAAATTATTAGCTAATAAGTTGTAGTAATCAACTTTACTGCAACATTCATTGACTTTAGATTGAGAATAAAAATTAAACCAGTCTGATGACTAATCTTCTTAATGTTAAAGATTGGTCTCTCTCTCTCTCGGTTCCCATCAACCTTGTCTGCGGATGATATATGACTTCTTCATTAGTGATCATATGTTCTTCATTTAATTAAAGCCGTCCATTAATGTTTTTCCGCAATATATGACTTATTAATGTTTTTCCGCAATAGTCTAGCAGTAGTTCTGTTGCATAAATGTATGCTAATCGGCTATTCCCTTTTCGGTTGAAACGTCTGTCCTACTCCCTCCGTCCCACTTTGATAGTCCTGTTTTCCTTTTTCGTCTGTCCCAAATTATAGTCCACTTTCCAATTGAATAATATAGTTGTATTTTAATTTTTTTAAAATACCCTTATTCAATGTAAGTTGTTGTTACTATAAACCTACCCCATTTAATGAGAGTTGATTCTTTTTTTACCATCTATTTAAGTTCTCATAAAGTTGTACTCTAATTAATGTGAGGGTATTTTAGAAAAATAGCTATCTAAATTGATTTTGTTCCAACAAAGTTAACTACTTTTTTCTTAAACTGCATGAAAAAAAATCAGGACTATCAAAGTGGGACGGAGGGAGTAGTATTTTTCTCAAAAAACCGTCCAGATACAAAGAACACTCGATCTTCTTTGTTAATATAGATTGGCTCAATTAACAAGAACGATCTACTTTTTCATAAATCGTCATGTGTTCGAATTTTGCTATCGATATGAAAGTTGTGTTAGTGGGTGATTTGTAAAAGTTTTTGTAAACGATTTATAATTTCGGTGACATGCCTTAACCCGTGATTCTGATTGGAGTTGAATCTGCTTAAATTTTTATTTACCAAAAGAAGAAAAAAGTCAACTTTCTTTCTGTCAAAATGTCTATTGTCTTCCCCTTGTTCCCACCAAAAAAAACAAAAAAGATCTTTTCCCTTGTCTTCCTCTTTATATACGAAACTTTGCCGAATATATATAATGTCTGGTTAGAAGGTCAACTTTGGTCTCTGTCATTTTTTCTCCTGTTTATTATCTAGCCGGGCTCAATCTCTTAAACGGCAGCATAAAAGGATTATCTTACTTTCTCCCCAAGAAACTATTTCAGATTATTTCTTGTTACGTACCCGAATCTAAAACCTTAAACATAACCATCAACTCGACCAAATACCGGTTTAATTAATCTACAGCAAATTGAAGTCACCAATTAGTTGCAAGCAGCTAATCCAAATTTAGTAAACGCAATCTATTATTATTATTATTATTATTATTATCCCAGGAAAGATACGTCTCATAACCAAAATGCAGGAGGGAAGCTGATATCATGCTCTAATTTGGAGTGTTATCATCTTGTACTAGTATATGATATAAATTGCAAACTGTTGTTTTCAAAAATTATATAGATGTCTGTTGTGATGCTTTTACTCAGACCCAAATTCGAAGTGTTTTTTTTTAAAAAAAAACAACAATAATAATATTATCAAATTATAAAAATATTAATAATAATTGAATTAATGTTTCATAAACTGTCAGTATATACATTAGTGGGTTTAAAAATATGTCACATCTGCAAAACGTGAAATTCAAATTCAAATATGAATTATGTAGCATGCATCTAATGGTTAGTTTGGCAGTAGTCGTGGTTGTGTTGTGGGTACCTGTTTGCAGAGGTGGTGAGCGGCGGTTAGACTCTTAACCTTCTTCGGGAAAATCTTCAAGACACCGCGGGTTTATTCATAGATCAGCTCAGGAATCGGACATGAAAGGGGCAAAAACCTTCTATTAAGTAGAGACGGGGAGAAGGGAGAGGGGAATCAAACACTGGAGGAAGGGGAGGCGGGGTAGCAGTGGGCTTGCTGGTGGGAAGGAGAAGAAGATTGACGGTGAAAACTGAAAATATAAAGAAGTTCGGGAATGTAAGTTAAATGGGTTAATTGGGTTTGATAAATTATCCAATTATACCCATTAAATGGGTATAATTGGGTAACCCATTTATACCTATATATAAAAATTTAATGTACCCATATCCAATTATTAATGGACGGGTATGGGTAAAATTAATTAAATGGGTTTATTTGACACCTTTACTGCTAATATATACACTAATATTGTACGGAAGGATTAACCTATAACTCAAAGAGTTTTTTTTTTTTGGGTCAGAAAGGAGGCCAAAAGCCTAGGTTATACTGAAATCTGCCGCTAAAAATTGACAAACTCGAGCAGAAATCACCATTCAAACTTCATTCCAAAGTGACATCCTTCTTTTGGGCTGATTGAAGATGGGGAGTTGGGCTACGAAAGTAGGGAAACCCATTAAGAGAAAAATCTTATTTACGAGCATAAAATTTTGACCTTGAAAAGTTGTTTTAATACTAAATGATTCCTACTTAAGAGTATAATTTTCATAAAACTTATCTCCAGGCTTCAATTTTTTGCTAGTGCTTCTAGATTGCTCACTTGTGAAGCATCCATTTAGTTGGTTTATTTTCTCAACTTTTACAATTTTCTCATTATTAATTACGGCTTTGTTTATCCTTTTTACGAATGACAGGTAGAAACTATAGTCCAAAGGCGTGATCACAATCTCTTTGGAAACTAGACGCTTTCTAGAGCTGTGATTGTCTACGACCTTTTCAGCAGCAGAGGCGTGATATTGGTTTCAGTTTCCCCTGTCAACGCCTTCTTTGTGGTGATTTAGCATCTCCTGAAGGAAGGCGTGAAACAGTTCCCTTGTATCCGATCGCAAGGTGAAATCATATAGGTCCTCGAAGGCGGGCCAGATCTGGCCTTAGCAATTCGCGCCTTTGTCTTTTTCCGTGTAACTCTCTCTTTCCTCTAAAAACACCCTCTTCCCAAATAATTCTCTCTCTCTTAGATACAGGGCAAGCAGAGATCCTCTTCCACCCGGTTCCCCCAGCCAAAGGCCAGGAGAGAGAGAATTCAAATTTTACTTATCTGCAGCAGTAAGTTCTTCGATACCTACGAAAATGCATTCCCACTGACAACAATTATCTTTCTTTTGTAGAGATTTTCTAATTCTGCTTTGACATTTTTCTTTCTATTCCCTCTTCCTTTTACTGGAATCCCAATTTTTATCTTGCTATGCAGAAATACTATGTTGTATTTGAAAAAGAAGGTCGTGGTAATTTGTTACAGCTTTGTCCTACTGGGTTTCATTACTAGCCTGATTATTAAAGAACCCCATGTAGCATAAATGCTGGTAAATTTATTGACTGTGACTGGTTCACTGTTCTGGGTTTTCAGGAACACCATTTGCTTCAAGATGGTAGCTTTAGATAACCCTTTACTGTTTTTCCCCCTTTCTGAAATTTGAGATTTTATTTTATTTCGCAATTTGTGAGGCTCGCTTTAGCTATATAAGAAATCCTTGTGCTTAATTATTTCTTCTTATGGTAATAGGAAGCTTCATTGTTGCATCTCTTGTGTTGGTTCTTGGTATAATAATAGTTGTGAAGCATGATAAACTGGAAAGTTACTGGGGTTTATGATTAATTTACCTATCTTAAGCTGATACCTTTGTTGATCATAATCTGGGTTAATGCAGGAAATACATGAGATGGCCTCTTTGGATCTTGTTAAGATGATTATAGGTGAAACATTGTAGTTCGTGTTTTCTATAGTTCTAGTAAAATGTGACTATCATTGTCAAAGTGTTTGCTGACTTCTTTGTCTGTTCGTTAAGACAATTGTGGTGAATACTTTTCTCTATGTTTCAACTTTCAGCTGTTGCAAACTTTCACCAATTCATTTTTTTGATTTCCTGCCAAGATTTCGACCCTTCATCATGCTAATGAACTGGTCACATTGAAATTCGAGGTTTGAGAAGTTAAATTTGGTTGAAATATCATATTTAAAAGTCTATATCTCATCGACATTGTAGGATGGAAGTGGATAGTCTAACATCCACTAAGAAATATGCTGCTGATATTTCTTCCATTAGAGAAGCACAACTCCGTATCAATTCATATGCGCACAAAACTCCAGTCCTTTCCTCAGAAACCTTAAATTCCTTCTGTGGAAGAAAGCTATATTTTAAATGTGAATGTTTCCAAAAGGGGTAAGAAGTCTATGCTCAGCGGTAGTCTCATTGAAACTTATTGTTCTGTCCGTGATTATATAGCATTTTCTAGTTGTGCAATTTTTAGAGCATCTCTGTGTATTAACTAGGGTCCTATTATTTTTCCTGATTTTTAGTGGAGCATTTAAATTTAGAGGGGCCTGCAATGCAATATTGTCACTTGATGATAGTCAGGCAGCAAAAGGGGTGGTAACTCATAGCAGGTTTTTCCCATGCTTGTTGGTTCCTTGTTTTTATCATCCCCGATAGCTATATCTGAATATTGCCTGATTTGATATTCCAACATAGCGGTAATCATGCTGCAGCACTTTCTCTGGCTGCAAAAATACGCGGCATTCCTGCGTATGTTGTCGTGCCTAAAAATGCTCCAAAATGCAAAGTGGAGAATGTCAGGCGTTATGGTGGCCAGATTATCTGGAGTGAGGCTGCCATTGAGTCCAGGGAGGAAACTGCAACAAAGGTACTACAAGAAACCGGTGCTGTGATGATTCATCCATATAATGATGGACGAATTATAAGGTTCTCCTCATCATTTACTTGTCTCTTTCTGTTACCGTCGTTGTTGTTTTCCTTTTTTCTTGTTTGCCATTTGGATGGTCTCAGTGTGGTTAGTTCAAACAGCATTATCCTTTAACTACGTATAAAGTTACAAGTGCTATTTGCAAATAGTAATTTGCTCAAGCAACTTAGCTTGAATAAAGTTAAGAGAAGAGGAAGCTCTACAATTGTAACAGCGTGCTTTGTCTTTGCAGTGGGCAAGGTACTATTTCACTGGAGCTCTTGGAGCAGGTGCTAGAAATTGACACAATCATAGTCCCAGTTAGCGGTATGTTATTTTCAAGGCACTACTGGTGACAATTTATATTTGTTTTGGTAAATGACAGATTTTTGTAACCTCTATCTTATAGGTGGTGGATTGATTTCTGGGGTGGCTATAGCTGCTAAGTCCCTAAAACCTTCCATTCGAATTTTGGCAGCTGAACCTAAGGGAGCAGATGATGCAGCTCAGTCAAAAGCAGCTGGTGAGATTGTTAAATTACCTGAAACGAAAACCATAGCTGATGGGCTTCGAGCTTTTCTTGGAGAATTCACATGGTAACCATGATTTCTATGCTATGAGAAGGGAAAAGGGTTTAATGCAAGTCTTTTTCTGCCAATGGAGCACAGTCTTTATCGTTTTTTGAGAATTTATTTGGTATGAACATGAAGGCCTGTCAACAAACATGTCTACATGCATTAACTTGTGACATTTTAATCAGCTAATTGTTGTTCCCATTATGCAGATATTGCTCATCAATATGCTTTGCTAATTTGTCTTTCCTACATGCATTAACCATGTTTATGAAATGATGTTCCTAAAGGCATTTTTTCCCCTCATAACCGATGGATGTTTTGTTCTTTTTTTGGTACACTATTATGGATTTTATTAAGTGCCAACATTCTCCCTTTATTTTGAGCAGGCCTGTTGTCCGGGATTTGGTTGATGATATCATTGTGGTTGAGGATGGTGAGATAGTGGAAGCCATGAGGCATTGTTATGAGATTTTGAAGGTTGCAGTTGAGCCAAGTGGAGCCATTGGTCTTGCAGCTGTATTATCTGATAGCTTCAGGAACAATCCTGCTTGGAAGGACAGCGAGCATATAGGAATAATAGTTTCAGGGGGCAATCTCGATTTGGGCATACTTTGGGATTCCCTGTGCAAAGCAGAATTGTAACATATTCTGCCATGCTTCTCATCACAGCAAAAGTTGCAGTGGCTGGATCCTGCTTTGTCATTCTTAAACTTGCTCAACCATTATTATCAGAAGATGTTTATTGTCACCAGACTCAAACGGGCCAATACTAGCAAATCGTTGCATCTTTTTTCTACCTTTGAATATTAACTAAGGAATTCATTAACTCTATAACCTTTGTGTTTCGAGCTTCTCCCCTTTATTGTTAACTAGGAGAGGAACACGGAAAACATGCAAATGGCCCAACCCTGCACATCTAAGTTACAAATTGTTGTGGGCAAAAAATCTGCATCCATGCTTATACTGTTATACACATATTATGGAATAATAATTTAGAGCTAAATCAGTATTTCATTGAAGAAATTGCACTACAAATATGAGAGACTGTAGTTTATTTACAAGATTCATTTGTAGAGGTCATAATTATATGTTTTACGGGAAAGAGTCTAATTAATGTGAAATATATATTTTAAAAAATATGCTACTTATTTCAAAGTTTTATTAATTCTGAATTCTTTTAATTTTTTTTATCTTGTATTCTCTTCGCATGCTTGTTTTTTGGTAGGAGACTTTCTTTGAGAAAAAAATCTTTATTAAGTCTTAGATGAATGTGTAAAACAAAATTAAATTAATATAAAATTTTTTTTTAAAAAAAACTAAATGATAAAGTACCTCGAGTTGGCGATGAAAATAAAGTAAAAAAATTTGACAATGTTACACATTCCTTCTACCTCTCGTAAGTTTTACGCCCAAAAGTGGCCTGCTTGGAAGAAAGTACTTTTGTTTTTTTTTTTCGTTTTTATATATAATATAAATGAGAGAGTTCAAATCGAAAATTTCTTACTTATACTTTCTCTCTCCGAACCATTCAATCTATTCCTTTCATCAATTATTGTATTTTGTATCATCACTATTTATATACATGTCACACTTGTACAGTCAAATATTAAAAAATAATTATTTTCTCTTTCTCTCGAACTCCAAATAGACAAAAATCATTTATTTTTTTCATTACTTGAAGCCGATTGAACAATTTCTAACACGTTAATCAGATTTCGACTATTTCCTCAAAAACCCGTCTTAATTAAATGGTAACAATCAACATGCCAGCGAATTTTCACTCTCGTGTCGTGTCAATAATAGATATGTATCTGATTGCTCCCTTCATTCCATTTTCATAGTCTTATTTTTCTTTTTTCATCTCAAATTATAGTACAATTAGAAGAATATAGTTAATTTTTAGCTTCTCTAAAGTATCCTTATTTAATACACTTCTTTATCATTAAATACAGCCTATCTTATTTAATACGGTCAATTTTTCCACTAACAATTGCTTCAATATATGTCTTGAATGGTGCAATATAGACTCATTATTATTGTTGTAATTAATGCAAAGGTATAATGATTAGTGATATTTCTAATATTAATATAAGAGTGTTTTAGAAAAATATTAGGCTAAATTTAGTTTTCCAACAAAATTAACTAATTTTTCTTAAATTGTGTAAAAAAATTTTAAAACTATCAAAATGAGAAAGAGGGAGCATTTCTTTTTTTTTTTTTAAAGCAAGAAAGAGGGAGTATTTCTTGTGAATGCCAAAACGTCTAGTTACTCATGGAAAATGTTACTAAAATAGTAGATGTGAAACTAACCTTGGACAGAGTGCGTTGATTCAGAAATGGAGATGAATAAAGTGGCCCTACAACGTTTTCTTGTTTCTGTTATTCATACGCAATTAGGAGGCAAGTCTGGGAAACTAGCAAGCCAGAATTGGATTTTACATAAGGCCAAGCCTGCAATTTTCATCTTAGAGCCTAAAAGTCTTGTGCTTATAGCTGCGGTGCTTTTTTGCTTTGAAAAAAAAATATATTTTTGAAGAATATTATAGTATTCGGTGAATATATCATTTCTTAAATTTAATAGTAGAGTTTTTGCAATAAGCAAATTTAGCACAAATGCAAATTTGATGTTTTTAGAACAACATTCGTGTTTTAAAAAAAAATGAAGAATTAACTTTAACCATTTATGATTAAAAAAATTTTGAGCTAAAATGAAGAGATAAACGTTTCAAAGACTTAAAAATTAGACATTATCAAATAGAGAAAAGATACTTACAATTATGTTTTCAGAACCGGGCCGGATATCGACTCGGTCGAGCTCAGGGGTCAACGGGTTCAACCGGGTTCGATCGGAGTTGAACCGGATGACGTCATAATAAAAATTATTTAAAAATTAAAATATTATATGTAAAATACCTAATAACATGTTAATATTAATAAAGGTGTATTCATATATATTTGATATTTCAAATATATTTAACAAGAAAATACAAAAAAATTAGAATAATCAAGTAGCAATTTATATTATTTAACGAGCATTAACAAGTTTAGAATTAAAATTATGGATTTAATTGAAAAATAACACCAAACTTTAAGACAATATTTATAAAGTATGAAATATTTAAAGTATATTAAAATTTTTTAACAATCTAGGGGTCAAAACATAATATTAAAAATATTTTGATCTTTCAAAAAAAAGTTTAAAAAAAAAGAATTGATCTAGCACGAATTGTTATCTTCTTTTGTTGACTGAACCTCTTGTATACTTTTGACCTGAAAGATTTGACCAATTATTCTATGACTGGGCCGTAGCCCAGTGCGCAAAAGAAGAGCTACTCGTGCACGGAAGTTTCCCGGATGAATGTTAGCTTTGAGAAAAGAAAATAGCCCGGTTCTTATTTTTTCGGTCAAACCGGGTCAAATTCGGTTTTTGACCTGGTTTGACCGAGTTATTAATTCTCCGATTTTTAGAATTGACTCGGACTGGACCATGGCCGGTTCCTCGTTCGACCGGTTGGTCCGGTCCGAGTTTTAGAACAGAGGGCCTCAACTGAACCCCAAGAATAGTTACTGAAAGAATCAATTAGTTATGGCAGTTACGGATAGTGACCGACTATATTATTCTTTATAAATACGGAAGTTTCCACTACATTTGAGTTAAAACATATCGAACAAAAAAACCTATCATCTTCTCTTCTAGTAAATTTTAGATTTTATGCACCTATTATGGACAATGGTGAACCAGAAGTCTTCATCACGCCTTGGCAATGTTACGAATGCAAGTAGGAGTTTGATACGAAGAAGGACTTTGACAAGCATAACAGTAACAGGCATTCCGGCGACAAATTTGTCTGCCCCGTTTGCAAGACTCATTTCCGATATGCCACCGATCTCGGCAATCATCTTGAATAGGAGGTATCTTTTTTTTTTAATTTCGCATTTTTCAAGTCATTGTGCTCTTGAATTGTATTTCTATAATTTTCCTATCGCTAATTGTTTCTGTTGCAGGGAAGCAAGTGAGCAGGATACTGAGGTATTCTCTTTTTTCACTTTAGCCTCTTCCTGCTTCCCCAATTCCAAGAAATCCCCCTAAATCCCCTGTTTTTATTTTCATAGTCTAATTTTGCAATTGTTCTGTGTAGTTTTCTGCATTGTATTCTTGTTTATCTTTCTCAAGAAATAGGATCTTTGGATATCTGTTTGTGGAAATTGCCTGAGAAAGTGTCTTGTTGCAATTTTATTTGGTGGTCTGAGCCCTTTAATGTGAGATGCGGAGTATTTTTTCTCTACTGACTCTGTTCATTTTGAAAGGGAATATTGTTTTTTTCGATGAGGTTTGTTGGAAATTAAAGACAAGAGTAAGTTTGGGTTACCTCACTCCGAAGCTTTGATCGCAGCAGATTTTTCAACTTCAATATTTCGGCTGAAACACATGCTCTTGATCGGGTGTGAATCACAGTGGAAGTCACACACTTTCCACAACCCAAATCCTAGACTATATTTTTAGTTCTTCTATTTTGTAGAGGAGGAGAAAACTGGATGAAGGATTCGAAAGCTCTTGGTCTTTCTCGCCTCTGCTATTGACTCTTATAGAGACGTTTGTCGGTCTCTGTTTCTTTCTTCTTTTTTCAATGGGCGGTGGAAAAGATTACCGGTACATTCCTTTTCCTTTCTTTTCATTTTGTTTCTACTTTCAGGTAAAAAACTGGTAGGACAATCCATCATGGTAGGATAACTCATCATGGGCGTCCACCTATTTTTCCCACATTCTCCCACTCACACATGATGGGATAGATCCATCTAAAATATTCTCAAACTCTATTTTCAAGAACACTATAACCTTCATACAGGAAAGTGGGTCGTGCGACCTATGAGCATACCTGCACTTTGGGAGTCAAAAAAAATAAACTATGCACCTATTAGGCAGGACATAGCGGCTTCAACCCGAAAGAAAATACAAGAATATATTATCTTGTTGTGCCCCAGACTCATTTCATCACACCATCATAGTATACCCAATCTCTCAAAAGTCATACTTGATATCCATATTTCACAATGCATTCACAATTGTATTACATCTCAAATAGTAAATACAATTGGTCGACCAGTGAATACATGTGAAAGGTGTGACCAAACTAGTCTTCCTATTGCACATATGTCACTTGGTAACGCACAAATGGCTTTCTCAATCATGCCCGGAAGGTTGAATCAATAATAACCATAAGGAACATGTTAGAGTAGCAAACATTTATTTATCACCTTGTAACATTGTCAAAAGTCACATAGGGCACATTTGAAAGAACTCATACAAGTGAGGAGACAGAGATTTTCCAAATGAAAACTCACTCATTTTCTTTCTATGGTCGTCATAGCACATGTGGTATGAATCATATGTTATGGTGGGTAATTCTTTATAAACAGAGCATATGTCTTTACTTTTCAAATATACCACCATACGAATCTTGACTCAATCGCTATCACATAAGCGCTTAGTCTGAAACCTTTAATAGTCGCTATTCTAAGCGTCTCATTAAAATTTCGCATTCGGCTATAATCCAAGCTTACATGATCGTGGGATATCATGTCTGGTCTGCTTTATTTAGACCTCATCTTGACCTTGGTCAAGGCGACATTTCTATTGTATAGTCATAAGTGACACGAAATTGTCAACTAATCAAAAACTGTAATTTAGTCTCATCTCAGCTTGCTCTCGTAGCGCTTGAGGTGGTCACTTGTATGAGAAAGTCGACCAATGCTTGGAGACATATTCATTAAAATATATATATATTAGTGCTTACAAATGTAAATAACAAACAACATATCTATTTCATTATAGATATGAAATATTTACATTACTAAAAAAAACATAAATCTTATCATAATCTACGCAAACCAAGAGTCTTGCCATGATACAAGAAGACATCTCTTGGAATCGGCTAGGTAAGAGGATCTGCAACCATCTTATGTGTAGATATATGTTGTAAGATTATTTTCTTTTGCGCGATAATATCTCTAACAAAAAGATATTTAGTGTTTATATGCTTTGTTTTACCATGATATTTGGGATCTCTGGTATAGTCAATAGCTGCTTGACTATCACAATTAATCATAATAGGTACAGAGGAATTGACACCAATCCACAAATTTTGTAAAAATCTCTTTAGCCAAATAGTTTCTTGTACAGCTGCAGCACATGCAACGAACTCAGCTTTCATAGTAGATAAAGCTATGCATGATTGTTTCTTGCTACTCCAAGATATGGCGCCATTATTTAGCAAGAATACGTATCCTGACGTAGATTTTCGTTCATCTAGGTCTCCACTCCAATCTGCATCAGAATAACCTACTAAATATAGATTACCACATTGATAGCACAAAACATAATTGGAGGTACCTTTAAGATATCTCAATATCCTTTTTACTGCTCGCCAATGAGTTGGTCCAGGATTTGACTGATATCAACTTGCTATTCCAACCGCATACCAGATGTCAGGACGAGTACACATCATGGTATACATTAAACTTCCCACAGCATTTACATATGGAACTCTTTCCATATATTTCATTTCTTCTGAAGTCTTAGAACACATTTTTTTACTAAGGGAATTACCTTTCATTATAGGTGTGTCAATAGGTTTGCAATTTTGCATATTAAATCGTTCGAGAATTTTTAACACATAACGCTCCTGTGAGAGAGCAAGAAATTTCTTCGAACGATCTCTAAGTATTTTCACACCAAGAATATATGCTGCCTCGCCCATATCTTTCATTTCAAACTGGAAAGATAACCATTCTTTAATGACAACTACAACATTTATATTGTTTGCAGCCAATAGAATATCATCCACATAAAGTGACAATATTGTAAAGTTATCTTCAAACTGTTTTATATAGATACAATGATCCTCATCAATCATCGTAAACCCATAAGAAGTTATGGCTCGATGAAACTTTAAGTACCATTGTCTGGATGATTGTTTAAGACCATATATTGATTTAAGGAATTTGCAAACTTTGCACTCCTGATCATTAGTAATGAAACCTACAGGCTGTTGCATATAGATTTCTTTATCCAATTCTCCATTAAGAAAAGTAGTTTTAACAACCATTAGGTGCAATTCAATGTCCAAATGGGCAACAATAACTAAGATAAGACGAATTGAGGCAAACCTTACAACAGGCGAAAAAGTTTTTTCATAATCAATACCCTCTTGTTGGGTATATCTCTTAACTACCAAATGTGCCTTGAATTTTTTAATGGATCCATCTGCCTTGCATTTTATTTTGAGAACCCACTTGTTCATAATAGCCTTACGTTCTGGAGGTAGATCAACTAGATCCCAAACATGATTTAATTTCATAAACTCCATTTCTTCTTCCATAGCTTTCTTCCATTCTGTATTATCAATTGATGAAAGAGCTTCTTCAATAGTTTTAGGTTCACTTTCATCATGTGGTACAATCATAAAAGTTTCTCCTTCAATTCCAAAACGACGACGAGGAGTGCTCTTACGATTGCTTCTACGTAGTTGAATTTTCTGTGGAATTGATTCATTTGATGGAATGTTACTCCCACTCGGTTCAAGAGAATAAGGAATCTCCTTATGTCTCATATTAGAACTACTTGGGGTACTTTCATTATTAGGATCTTCCATTTCATATAAATCAAGATGCTTGTCAATTTCACCTCTAGTTGGAAATTCATTTTTCAAGAATTGGGCATCTCTTGATTCTATTTCAGTTACACTTCCATCCACGTATTCACCAATGAACACATATCCTTTTGAATGTTCAGAGTATCTTATAAAGATACATTTTTTTCCTCTAGGACCCAATTTTTCATACATATGACTTGGATCATGAACATATGCTGCTGATCCCCAGGGTCACAAATTGCTTAAATCAGGCTTTCGTTTTGTCCAAAACTCATATGAAGTAGAAGTAACTGATTTAGTTGGCACACGATTAAGTATATATGTGGTAGTTAACAAAGCATCTCCCCAATAGGAGATTGACAAATTTGCTTGTGCCATCATCGACCTAACCATATCCAACAAGGTCCTATTCCTCCTTTCAGAAACACCATTTTGTTGCGGAGTATCAGGAATGGTTAATTGCCTATTTATTCCTTTTTCATCACATAAATTTTAAATTGATCTGACAGATATTCACGTCCACGATCTGTTCTCAATGTTTTAATCGTTTGGTTTAATTGATTCTCAACCAAATTCAAATACCGTCTGAAGCAATCTAATGCTTCTGACTTATGAGAAATCAAATAAATATGACCATAACGAGTAAAATCATTGATAAAAGTGATAAAATAATAGGCTCCATGTCTTGTCCTAACGTTCATTGGACCACATATATCAGAATGGATCAGTTGCAGCGGAAGTTCTGCTCTAGTTCCTTTACCAAATGGTTTTCTTGTTACTTTTCATGCTAAACAATGCACACATATTGACAAGTTTACTTTTAAGATATCACCCAAAAGTCCTTCTTTTGCTAGCCTATTCATTCTTTCTTGCCCAATATTGCCAAGTCTAGCATGTCATTTATTTGCATCAATATTCTGAATACCAGAAGATGCAATAAAAAAATATAATAGTCATAATTTACATTTTCTTGTACCACATCTAGCACAAGAAAGTTATCCAAAAGGTGTGCGGAACCAACATATTGAGTGCCAAGACATATATTTACATCATGACCATGAAAACTCATGCAAAAACCCAAACGCATAAGGACAGTAACTGAAACCAAGTTTCACCGAATGTCTGGTGCGTACAGCACATCATGTAGGAATAAGGTTTGGCCATTTGTCAAACATAGTTTACAAGTGCCAATGCCTTTAACTGCAACTCTGGCATTGTTTCCTATATATACCAATTTTGTATTTGCTGGAATTCGGCGATACTCGACAAAAGCTTCTCTTTCTCTAGCTACATGGTCTGTGGCTCCTGAATCTAGAGTCCAAAAAAATTCGGTTCAGTGAGCATTACGGTGTTAGAAACAAAATTATAATTAAGAGGAGATTTGAGCAATACATTTTTAATCTCAGTGCATTCACGAGTATAGTGACTTAATTTGCCACAATTATAACAAGATTGATTGCTCTTGTCCTTTTTCTTACCACCGCGCTTACTTCTCTTGCAGTTGCCTGTCTGAGTTTTCTTAAATTCTGGGACAGCCTTTTTAAACACCTTTCTTTTCTTGTTACGTTTGAAGTCAGAGGGCTTACTAGTGTTTGACTCAGCAACATAAGCCTGTCCGAAAGATCTAGCTGCCTCTAGGCGCTCATCCTCCAATTCAACATGATATCTTGCATCTTCAAATATTTTGATACTAATGTTATGGGTCATGTTGACTTTCATATGCTCCCAATTCTGGGGAAGTGATCTAATGACAGCTTGTACTTGTTGCTCATTAGTCAATATATGTCCAGCAGACTTCAATTCAGTAATCATGTTTGACATTTCTCTCAGATGTTGTTTTATCGAGTGATGTTGTTTTTTCACATAAGTGTCAAACTTGATTGTCAGCTGTCTGACTTTAGTAGATGAAGTCGCTCCAAACTTTGCCTTCAAAGCAGTCCACAGTTCATGAGCTGTTGGATAATTCTCATACTCAACCATCAGATCATCTTGCATACTGCTCAGTAGCGTGATGCGAGCATTACTATTTTTCTTTTTCCAGGCTTGATAAGCCTCTAGATTCTTCTGATGGTGAGGAGTATCCCCATACTCTGGTTCACTCATGGTATGATGGAGAATCTCCAAATATTCTTGCTCTTCAAGAATATACTGAACCATTCGATACCAACCATCGAAATTGTCTCCGTTCAGTTTCTCTCCTTTGTTTAATTCAGCCACAATATTTTTTGTCGCAATAGCCATATTCTCAATCAAGCTACATATAGACAAAAATCGCAAAAAAAAATAAGTAGCACTAAAAATATATATTATTCATTTGCAGCTAATATTATTGAAATAATATTTACTAGAAGTAATTAGTATAAGATCGAAAGTTTGCATAGCGTCCAATCATCTCTTGTAAACTAAAACTTCTTAAAGTAGTATTATTCCAATATATATTCATGCTAATTTTGGGTGAAAATTTTAACTTGACCAACCCATGCATCCCACTTGAATAAAACATATATAGCAAGAGAGCAAAAAATCAGGAAAAATTTGGCGCAAGAATCACATTTTTCTGATTCATAGATGATTTTCTGCAAAAAAACCAAAGAAAATCATTGTTGTTGCTTTTTTTTTTTCAACTAAGATAGCCCCACCGCACAACATGGCATGTGTTTCATCTTCTTCAGTAGTTCACGTACGTCAATAAAAAGTTATAAACTATGTGACTAGGGACTTTTAAACCTCAGATTCTCATTGTCTGAGCATCCGTTTTGCATACATAATATAGCGTTGGAAAGCTTGTTCAGAGTACTACATAAATATGGAATAAAACATATTTAATTCTGCACACACAGTTCACAGAAATTCTCCGAAAACAGCCCCTCAACACATATGTAAATTTCAAAAAACTCATCAACAAGAGAGAATTATACCATGAAATTTTGCAGGTATCTTTTAACCCATATAAGAAACATATTCTATGAATTTCATGGCTTGAAATTATGCGTGCCAAAATCGGCCATTAAAGCTCATGCTCTTTGCTTTAAACAAAAAAAACACAAAACACCTTTCAAAGTATGACTAAGCATGTATTCAGCCTTAAAAGCTCTGATACCATTGTTGTAAATTAAAGACAAGAGTAAGTTTGGGTTACCTCACTCCGAAACTTTGATCGCAGCAGATTTTTCAACTTCAATATTTCGACTGAATCACATGCTCTTGATCGGGTGTGAATCACAATGGAAGTCACACACTTTCCACAACCCAAATCCTAAACTATATTTTTAGTTCTTCTATTTTGTAGAGGAGGAGAAAACTGGATGAAGGATTCGAAAGCTCTTGGTCTTTCTCGCCTCTACTATTGACTCTTATAGAGACGTTTGTTAGTCTTTGTTTCTTTCTTCTTTTTTCAATGGGGCGGTGGAAAAGATTACCGGTACATTCCTTTTCCTTTCTTTTCATTTTGTTTCTACTTTTAGGTAGAAAACTTTCCCGGTACATTCCTTTTCCTTTCTTTTCATTTTGTTTCTACTTTCAGGTAGAAAACTGGTAAGACAATCCATCATGGTAGGATAACCCATCATGGGCGTCCACCTATTTTTCCCACAAGGTTGTTTATTGATTGCTTGATGATGAAGAGTGACCATCTTGGAGGAAAAAATTGATGGCCTAATGATGAAGTGGCTCGCTCATTGATAGTTCATACTTTTTACCTCATGATACTGGTTTATCATACTAATGGTATATTTTGCACGTATGTACAATTACTTTTGCAGAGCCATGTAAATGAGAGCATGATTACTGGAGAATCAAGACCGGTATCTAAAAGAAAGGATGATTTTGTTATTGGAGGAACAGTAAATGAGAATGGGGTGCTACGTATTAAGCAACAAAGGTTGGATCAGAAAGCGCTCTTTCCCAGATTGTTCAACTTGTCGAATCTGCACAAATGGCTAAAGATCCTGTGCAAAAATTTGCTGATCACATATTAAAATTCTTTGTGCCTCTTGTAACTGTAATATTGATTATTAAATCCTTACTATTGAACATGAAATTTAAGTTTTTATACTTGTGAACAGTTGACAACTATTGGTGTTTCGCAATCCACAGGTAATTGTTCAATCCTTTTCAACTTGGCTTGCCTGGTTTTTAGCTGGAAAGTTCAGTGGCTACCCAAAGTCATGGATCCCATTCGCTATGGACAGCTTTCAGCTTGCCCTCCAATTTGGCATATCTGTCATGGTCATAGCCTGTCCTTGTGCCCTTGGTCTTGCTACTCCAACTGCTGTTAGGGTCGGTACTGGAGTTGGTGCTTCAACAGATTTGCTTACACATTACAGTTATGCTACATTTGGCGCATAATTTGGATATTAGAAGAACCTCGTTTGAAACAGTTCTCCAGACTGGCATTTGGTCTAAGACCAATCCTTTGTGTTCTCAGCCTCTCGGCACTACGATAGAATGAAAGTGGGATTGTTATTGGATGGTCAATGAAAGCACCCGACCAGTGGCCACATCAACCACATAATAATAAGATTCCTCTCTCAAATTCTTGCCTTTTTTTCTTTCCCTTTCCCTTTCCCTTTCCTCGACAGTTATGAGATGTTGCTGAAGAGTGGGTTTTATTACATTCCTGTTCATATATAGTTCTGGTAGTATTCCAAATTTATGGGATATAATTGCTTCTGTAGTTATTACTAAAGAGATTGAAATGGTTTTATTCCTTTCTTACCTCTGAGAATGCATAGTTTTGTGAACCAATCTGATGCATTGAAACAAAATTTGTTTGCTATATTTACAAACAAAACCACTTATTTACAAACATAATGTCTACAATTATATGTATAAAAAATGAAGCTAATACATAATCACTGCAAATCCACGTACGACAGCTGTAGAAATAACTTCAATCTTGATTCTAGGGGTGTATGGCACTTCAATCATGATAATGCAAGGGAAATAGTAAGAGTTCTTTCTTTCACTCTTCTGTTTTTGGCCCATTGCCAAGCGAAACAAGCCAAACAAATCATGAAGCATTGTCTCAAATAATGTACTTAATTTGAACTCAGGCCACACAATCAAATAACAAGTATAATGATGTCTGATTGGGCCTAGAACAACAAAGCCTAAAGAAGTGTGAGGTTTTTCAATGAGGTACTTTAGTCTCCATATCTTGACTAATAACCTACACATAAAACAACAAAACATGTTTCAAGCAAAGTGAAGACAGATTCTCTTAACAAATTTAGCAGGTCAGCAAAATGTAGAACTCAAAGTTACAGCTCAAGAAATCCTCGTCAATCCATTTTAGTTGTGAGGAATAAAGACAAGCTACATTAAATAGCTATCAACGGTACGAAGTGTGTTTACTTTGGATAGTAGATTACTTGGAATAATTTTTTGAAAAAAAAAATTGTAGCATATTTTTTATGTAATATATGTGAGATAAAAAAATGGTTTGAAAAATGTATGGTTAATGCAAGCAAATAAATGACTATCCAAAATGATTAAAATTGCTATTTCTAGTTACTCTTTTCATGGGAACACATACATGAGAATTTTACGAAATCGCCCTTGAGTGTTTCAACAAATTTGTTGGCTACATTAGAAGTATTAATAATAAAATTAATCGAATTAATCTAACTACCGGTTGACTTTTGTTAGGGTTGTGGTTTGGATGAGTTTTAACCGACTGACATTTGTGAGGGATGTAAAATCAGCATTTTATATAATGTAAGGTATGGAAAATTATTTTCATGTAACATGAGGGACGTTTTCCGCAATTTTCCAAGCATGCAAATAGCCAACTAATTTCAGTACATACGGCGCTAGGGCTCAGCGAGGGTTCAACGAACACGCACAGTCCACAGCCATGGAGGTCCAAGCCTCACCTCAACCAATTTGGAGCAACCTTCTCAAGCATCAACCGCCTCCGGTGCCGGACCACCTCTCTGCCACCTCCTCCGCCCCTCCTAAGTCGACTCAAGGATTAGCTGTTGGGAGCTGCAAGTCGACTAAGGGAATAGCGGTAGCAGTAGTGGACGCCAACGCTTTAATTCAAGGCGGGCAATCGCTGGCCCCCATAGCCGACCGTTTCGTTTCGGTTTCTGAAGTTATCAGCGAAATTCGTGACCCCACCTCTCGTCATTCCCTCAATTGCCTACCTTTCTCGGTTGATACCTTGGAGCCCTCCCCTGATGCCCTCAAAAAAGGTAGTTGATTAAAGACCGAGATTTTTTTTTTTGGTTTTTGATTGTCAATCGAGCTATTGGATGTGTTTTGCGGCATATGAATGATAATTTTGCTAGCTTTTACTTAGTTTTTTTGAGCTTAGAATGTTCAACGCTGTATGTCTGCTTCTCTACTTCGGCTGTTATAGGTGGTTTTTGATTGCAATTTTGGGGCGAGTAGCTGAAATGAGTGAAACAAGAAATAAAGTAGATTACTTTTTTTCTTAGGGTACTTTTGTTCATGTCGAATTGTTAATTTTCTTTGGTTATTTAGAATGATGGATAGGAAGACAGTAGTATTTTAGGAATAGCAGAACTGGGTTATTGTTAGTCAGAGTGATTTTTGAGTGACCAAGTAGAATCATTGTTGGTTAGAATCTGAATTGGACAAGCTCATTGAAGTGGCGATATATTAACATCTATTTCGGTAGTCGCCAAAGTTTTGGATGCGATTTTGCTGTATATGGTTGTGTTTCAGTATTCCTGATGCAGTATTGGTCTTGTTGGAATAAGAGCTGGAGAGCTGTGCTAATTCTAGACCTGTTTTTTTCCCTGATTTCCTGTTCCAGTAATAACGATAAAGTCTAGGCATTGATGCAAAATACTTTTAATTCATTGATATGCAATAAAGCTTGTTATTGTGGCACCTTGTGCGACAAGTCTTGTAATTATGACTGGATTCATTTATTGGTGATGGTGTTTCTTGTTTCCTGTTGGTATCTCTCACTTTGACAATGTTGTAGTTTTCTGTAGCTGAACCATTGTTCTATTCCAGTGAGTTGAACAAAATCAGGAGGAGAGTAATCCAAAACACATACTTCCCAACCCCTAATACTCTTTCCCTATATCTATGTTAGGTAATCATGGCTCATGAAATAGTGTTCATCTCATCTACAAAAAGGCTTTTGGTGGATTTTGGCGGTTTACTTTAGTGCCTAATTTTGTCTTAAAGGTCAAACTGTTAAAACGGATGCACAAGTTCATTCCTGTTCTTTAGATGATTCTCACTTCTATCATTGATTTCTCTCTTGTGCAACTTTACAGTTATCCACTTTGCTAGGGCAACTGGTGATCTGCAGACACTTTCAGATGTGGATCTTAAGCTCATTGCTTTAACATATACATTGGAGGCTCAAACCCATGGAACCCAGCATCTCAGAGATAGTCCTCCACCTATTCACACTGTTAGTGTAAAAAAGCTGCCTGAAAAAGACATGCCTGGATGGGGCTCTAATGTTCCTAATCTGGAAGAGTGGGAAGCATTGGAGCATGTGGCAGAGGATGAGTCAAACTACGAGTCAAAAATTCTTCCCCTGAAAGATTTGAGCCTGAATGTAGTTCCCAAAGATCAACATATGGAAGATGGTTTGACCGGCCATTGTGGAGAATGTCATTCTGAAAATCAAGAGGTATCAAATGGCAATCTTAGGCGGCAAAAGAAATACTCGAGTAAGAAAGTTGAGGTTAAGGTTGAAGGGAAGAAGATGGTGGCAGATGGAATTGATGCAACAAAAGGGGAATTTGGTGATGATGTTGGGGATTGGCTGCCTGCTGTGAGTCGAAGTACACGTAGAAGATATCTGAGAAGAAAAGCTAGACGTGAACTGCATGGGGCATTGTCTGATGAAGTTGTTAAAGATGATGCATCTCATAATGTGGAAAGTGGAGAAGTTGATGACACACAACGCCCTGAGCTGCTAGCGGAAGAATGTGCTGAAGAGGTTGCTGATGGGAGTTTAGGTGAGAATGCCACCAGTGAAGTGAATGACAATGATAAGGATGTCTCTGCAATTTTGCACCAAATGCATCTTGATGAAGAATCTTCGGTTGCTCTTCATGCTGATGAGGATTTGCAAGTACCCTCTAGGGGGCTCATTTCCAATGATTTTGAAGCTACTTCTGATAATTCCGAAAGTGCTATCATTGGAGGTGAAGGCGAAGTGACAGGGATCAATGGTGGACTCGATAACTTGAGCCTGAATAGTGAAAGAATTGGTGCATCGCTGGATGATAATAGCAGTGAGCAGAGCTGGATGCTTCGGTCTCTGTCTGAATCAAGCGTGGCCTGTGTAACTAGTGACTATGCAATGCAAAATGTAATTCTGCAGATGGGTTTGCGCCTCCTAGCACCCGGAGGAATGCAAATACGAGAGCTGCACCGGTATGTAGAATACATTTTTGCTTCTTTCTGTCACTATGCCTTTCCTCAATCTTTTTTTTTTTGTTTTAATTATTATTTTTTTCAGTGGTAGTGCAATTTTGCCTGTAATTGCTGCATGTATCAGTGTTCTAAGTTAGGTTTGGATGCTTCTTCTCTGGCCTCATAAATTGAGAGAAATGCATACTTACTTTTGTCTAAATTTGTAACTTTAGGTGGGTGCTTAAGTGCCATGCATGCTACAAGGTCACTACGGATATTGGTAGAGTTTTCTGTCCAAACTGTGGAAATGGAGGCACTTTGCGCAAAGTTGCTGTTACTGTTGGTGAAAATGGTATCATACTTGCAGCACGTCGACCACGTGTATCAGTGCGTGGAACAAAAGTGAGTACCTGGGTTAATTTTTTTCTCTTTGAAGAATTTTTAGGAAGCATACTGTGTATATGTTGGATCATTATAAATATCATTACCTTTTAAGTTGTGAGAAGGAAAATGGGGGAAAAAGGGCTCACTTATCGTGACTTATTAAACATTGGAATTTTTCCCTGGTGTAAATTTTTTTCAGACAAGAAATTGGTTCCTTAGTTATTCTTTTCCCCTCCCTTTGCGCCTTTTCAAGTTCAGGATTTATGGTTTTTAAATCCTTGCTAATGTTAGCTGGCTTATAAGCATTATTAAGTACTGTTGATGAATCTAATTTTGCAGCTACATATTTTTGTTCTTGTTACCTGTTGAATTAGATGGAATGATGTTGTTTTATGCTTCTCTTTGATTTGTTAAAAACAATTATTTGTCCATTGATGTTTGTGAGAGTAACAAGAAAAACAACTAAGGAAGAAAAACTTGAAGCATTAGGCTGATTGGGTAAATAATACAAGAAATTATCTGGATTCAATCAGTATCTATGGCTGAATTTTGAGTGTTTGAATTTGATCTTATGGTTTATAATGAATTTGGCAATAATTGGCAGATATAAGCATCATTATTTTACATTTGATGGTAATTATCTTGTTTTGGTTTGCGGTATGTTGCAGTTTTCCCTGCCTTTACCTCAAGGGGGCAGAGATGCTATCACCAAGAATCCAATTTTACGTGAAGATCAGCTTCCGCAGAAGTTTCTGTATCCAAAAACAAAGAAAAAGAATAAGCAGGTGGTATCAAAATTGTTTTATTTCTCCCCATCTGCAGCAATTATCTTTTGGTTGCCTATCTTAATTTTGTTTCTTAATTTCTTCCTTCTGACTTAGAACACGGGGTACTTTGTTCTGTAGGGGGATGATATCTTTGCTTCTGATGACATATTTATCCACCATACGGATAAGAGAGCTCCTCTTCAGCCTCCTGTGAGGAAAGCACTTGCCGTTTTTAGCGGCAAGAGGAATCCTAATGATAACCATTTTTCTCGTGCCAAGCACTGAACTTCCCTGCACTTTTTGCTGCTGCTTTTAAAATTCACTTAAAAGGGATTTTGTACCGATCTAAGCTGATGAAAATAGGGTTTTAATGAGTTAAAGATGTGATCTACAGGCTTTTTGGGTATTATTTAGTGCCGATGGCCTCTTAAGCTTTGTGGGATTGTGTGTGGAATTCATTTGCATGTCATCCACCAGGAAAATTTTTCCCACGGGCTTAGTATAGTCCTTTGATAGCAAAGTACGAGGTGTACGTATAAGTGGGGCTTGGAATGTGATTTCAATTTTCATCAATTTAAGGTTGCTTCAGTTTTTTTGTTCTAAAGGCGTGTCCATGTACGTAGGTTTGATCCTTGCTAGACCCTACTTGTTGTAACTAACAAGCAAAAGGACATGTTCATCATGCAGGCCTGGAACTTATAGCACGCATGACATTGCTCAGTGTCAACTGAAAGCCAGCATTTGGTACATAAACTGATAATGATGTTACTTGAAAATCTCTATGTTCCGCACAAGATGCCTTGGAAAGATCATTCAGTCTTGTTAGTACTTCCAACTAAATGATCCAGTGTTCTGAAGTTCCTTCTGTAAATTATTGCCTGGTAGCATTTCAAGGCAATATAACCAAGTACTGACTTAATTGCGATTGGCTTCATAAAAAGGTTAAAAAGTGTTAAACAATTATCAAGAAGTGAAGTACCTTCTGCAACATGGGTTCATCTACTATTTGACATCAAAATCTCTAACCGATCAAAATCTCTAACCGACCAACGGTATACAATTAATTGATATTAGTCATATGTGAGACTGTCTGTCCTTATAGCACGCATGTACATGACTTCACTCAAATCTATAAAAGAACTAGCAAGAAGGAAAGAAAAAGGAGGGAAAAATTGAAGGTAAAAGGCAAACTATAAAGTCTATATTCAGATTTACAGTGTCAGCTTCCTATTAGTTATGATGAAAGTGCAAGCTCAGCCCATGCCAAGGAAGATGCCCTCATCTCTGCAGATACGGAGGTGTCAATACCACTTTCCAGCATAGCACACAAGTCTTGCATGGATGTTCTACTGTTAGAACTTGACTGGATGCAGATGTTGACAACATCGCATATCACTTTAAGGTCTTCATATCTGAAATGTTTTAACTCAGGATCCACCACATAAGACATTACTTCTGGCATCTCAAGATACTCTTTGGCCTGCACAGGCAAAAGGAAACATAAAACTCATGGCAAATGTTTGTTCTCCATTTACAGATCCATGCATTAGTTAGGAAACCAGGGCCAGAGGGGGGAAATTCAAACATCGGGTTCTTACCCAATCCACCAAGCATCCCTTGTCCTCACAGTAGGGAGGTCTCCCGCTCACGATTTCCAGAAGAAGGATTCCAAAAGCATAAATGTTTCCATGTATATCCAGATGCCTTGCCTCTAAACCATTTGGAAGGACGCAAATTGCACCTTCATTGCTGATGCTGCCAGAATTCTTTTCCGATCTAGAATGGATTGACTTCCAGCTTTCAAAATCAACCAGCTGCAGCAGTTTTTCAGGAAGATTATTCAGAAAGCAATAATCAATAGCAGCAGAATTTTGATGTGCATGCGAGTATGCTAGACATTTTACAAGGCACCTACTATTCCCAGCTGGGAGGTGCCAGAACTCATTAATCTTCACAAGATCAGGCTAATAACTGTATCCACTGCCTTACTCACATACCATATTGCTGATGCTGCCAGAATTCTTTTCCGATCTAGAATGGATTGACTTCCAGCTTTCAAAATCAACCAGCTGCAGCAGTTTTTCAGGAAGATTATTCAGAAAGCAATAATCAATAGCAGCAGAATTTTGATGTGCATGCGAGTATGCTAGACATTTTACAAGGCACCTACTATTCCCAGCTGGGAGGTGCCAGAACTCATTAATCTTCACAAGATCAGGCTAATAACTGTATCCACTGCCTTACTCACATACCATATTGAACAATCTTACATTTATATGAAATTTATGGCTTTAATTGGGAAGAGAGATTTAGCCATTCATGCTCAATCTTGAAGTCTGTGAAACAGAAAACCCTAAGGCAAGTTCTTTTGGTTAGTAGGTGATGTAAGCCGCAGGATTTACCTTTGGAGAAAAATCATCTGTCAAGTATACTGCACTAGAATTCAATTCTGATATGGTAAATGGTGGATGAAGTTCTGTATGCAGATACTTTAGTCCCTTGGCAATGCCAATAACAATTCTCATTCGCCGTGTCCAAGATAGTTGGCAACCTTCTCCATCTACAGAGTAAAAAGCAGTGAGATTCAGCAAATGGAACATGTTTGGAAATGATTAAATCTCACAAATTTGAGAAAAGGGAGACAGACAACAATGATTTCCTTACAATGGAGGTGCTCATACAAGGTCCCATTTGATGCATACTCGAAGACCAGCATTCTTGTGAAAGGACTGCTCTCCCGACAGTACCCCAGTAATTTCCCTGTGTGCTCATGATTTAATCTTGCCAAATCTGCCACCTGAATCCATAACATCAAATCCTTACGGCAGAACAAAAATAAACGAATTTCAAATCCTCCAAGCTAAATGTGAAGGGCACAATATGTTTTGACCTCTTTTTGGAAATAAAGCTCTAGAAAGCCCGTCCAATGCTCTTCTTTGACGCAAAGGGATATAACAGCAATTTCAGGTCCACCTTTCATGGTTCCTTTATAGACTTGGCTATCTGAAGAGGATCCAATAATGTTGCTAAAATCTTCACAAGCTACTTCCAGTTCTTGTCTGCTTAACTTTGTTACACCCCTCAGTGATTCAGGATCTGTAAAATCATTTCAATAAAATGATAATGTAAATTGAGCTATGGATAAATGCACCACATCAAATATCACTAAAAGCTGATAAATGGTCTTCAAATCATATCGCAAAAACAGCAGATGTACACCAACCTATGAAAATGGCTGTATAATCCTTTCCACTAGCTGATTTCTTCCATGGGATAATTATGGAGGGTCTGTTTTGCCACTTATGAAGTGCAGAGACAAGAACCACGAGTAAGAGAGCACCAACCATCACGCCAGTTACTATTTCCAGGGCTAAAAGCCAGGCAGGTCTTGAAGTACTGGTCTGATGCTTGGAATTATGTTCAACAGGATGGTGCCTGGTATTCGCTACTGGATGGCTTTTTGGTGTTGGAGCACCACCTGTAACTGAAGTCAAAAAACAAGAAAGTTGGTACTAACAAAGATGCTGAAAACAGGTGACTTGAGGGCCATTTGATACTGTTTTCTGAAAATTTACCAAGAAAAAAATTACTACAATAATAGTTTAAGATGATTGAACTCGAAAGCAATTATAAAGCAAACATCAGTCTATATTCACCCAGAGCTCAAAGTAGGCACTTCAAAAAGATATAAACTATTTGGTCTATTAAATTTTGTTTTTAAACTGAAGGTACTTAAGAGAAGATCTCCAAGTCTTGGCTCTAGCAACGCTGCTTTACATGAAAAACACACAGGATATGACATATACCACACTGTACTGCAGAGCGCTGCTTAGGATCTTTATCATCCAGACAATTCCCTTGAAAGCTTGACCTGCAGAAGAATATAAACACATCATGCAGAAAGAATTAGCAAAGAAGACAGGAAAAGAAACACTAAACAGCAAACAGGGGAAACACTACCTTGGAAGATATTCCAAGCACTTTGGTATGCTTCCAATGAAGAAGTTGTATGAAAGATCTACAAATTTTAGTTGAGATGAGCGGCACAAACCTGTTGGCTGCATACTGGAGACATACCTGATAGACAATAAAAAGGGGCTCTTTAAGAACCAAAAAAAAAAAAATCCAACATAGATAAATTTAAAATGACAAAAGTCACAAAACACACAATAACTTCAAAGTAAGACTAAAAATGAGCTTTTGGCTGCAATTGGATTGAGGTACTCAATATCATATATCCGGTTTGCAAAAATTTCACTATGGAACTATACAAACAATGCTCATTAAAAATGTAAAAAGAAGTTTTGGTTTCTACTTCAAAAGAATGGCATTTAGAAGTTGACAAATTTTCTTTCTTTTTGGAGAAAAAAGAAAACTAAGTTACTAAGCAAAAAAGAAGCTGACAAATTATTAAGCAAACAAAGTTACTGTCCTTAAAGAAAACCCTATATTGCAAGAAAAAAAAAGATCGAGTTGAAAAATAAACAAAAATTGACGTTATGTAGGATACATTCACTAAGCAAAAGACACCCCACCCCCCCCCCCCCCAACCAAAAAAAAAAAAGAAACAAAGAACAGGAAAGGATTCATAAATTTTATTCCACTAACATTCCATGTAAATCATCAGCAAAATCTGAGCCATTACTGGCAGGGACAGTTCCCTGGAGCCTATTCCTATCAAGTCGAAGTTCCTCAAGGTATTTCAGACTACCAAGCTCTGGAGGCAACCTCCCTGTCAACCCATTCGATTGAAGATTTCTGCATAAAGCACAAGAAGACTTCAATTGTTAAGCAGAAGTCCAAACACAAATAAGATAACAAAGCTCAGTTTCTAATGCTACACATGTACTGACATTTTCACAATGCTGGATAACTTTCCAATCTCTGGAGGAATTGGTCCTGTAAGCTGGTTTGCACCCAAATCTAGGACCTTGAGATTTTTCAACAAGCCAATCTCTTTTGGTATTGTACCAATCAGTGAATTGCTATGCAGAATTCTAGAAATCACCAGCATCGAATATTAACCTCCATTTACATGTTCTCAGAAAATGAAATGAAAAGTAAATGTGGTAGAATTGAGAAAAACCGTACAGTTCTTGCAAAGAAGACAATAGATACAACTCCGGTGCAAGAAAACCTTTCAGAGATGCTCCAGAAACATTTCTGCAACACCAAAGTCGCAATTTAATTAACAAGAAAAACTTTTACACAAATTAAATAGCATATCAATACCACCAAGAAATTGGCACAATTAACCACCATCCAATTAGGTACACGGAACAATGACACACACGAAAACATGAAAATTGGACTAAAGTAGACAAAATGTTTCCGTCGAACAACTAAATAAGAAGATAGGAATTCTTACAGCTTGATGACGTGATCTCGAGCCACTGAGCAAGAAATGCCAGGCCAGTCACAAGGATCTGAATCTAATGCTTGCCAATTTGACAAAACGAGAAGTGGATCCTCATATATAGCTTCTTTAAAGGTCTTGAGGGCATAAACTGCAGAAAATAGCACCATTTCACCATCCGAAAAATCTACATCAACAGTGGACTATGGCACTTCTAGTTACATAATCGCAACCATAGTCAACTATCGCAATTAAGCCTAATAATATCCCACATTAAGATTGGTAACTTAATTAATACAACATTACAATGAATTTACTCACAAATTCTTGAATTTTAAAGAGAGTACAACACAAGATCTAAGAACACAATAAGGACTGTAATGCCGAGCCACACCTTCGTTTAAGGGAAAGGCCAAATTAGTCCCAGCAATGAGTCCTAGACTCAGTAAAAAGACTTGAAGAAATTCAAAATTCCTCATGTTTCTCCAAGTCCGTTAACAGCTTCAAGAAACAGTTGCTGATTCAGACAACCCCAGAACTCCAAGAACCCATCAAAAATAACATTGAGCAAGAAATTTTAAAGAAAATGAAGAAGTTGGTTCTTCAAGAAACAGGAAAACAAGGTGCAATTAGCAAAGAATTCAGCTTACACTGGTAGGATAAGAAAATAAAGAATACTGGAAAATAAGGCCAAAGAAAGAAAAGGGATTTCTTTGTGGGGCAAAACTAATGGCATAAAGCAGAGTTAAGAGTGAAAGTATGAATCTTTGGTCTGCAACAATTGCCCTGAAAGCAAAGGAAAGCAAGGCAAAGAAGTGGGAAGTGACAGAGTGAAGTTAGAAAAATTGGAAAAGAAAAAAAAAAGATTAAAAAGGAAATCTTGGACTGAAAGAGAGGTTTGGTGTCAGAGAAATACTACAGAGTTCAAAATAAGATTTTGCGCAAGGAATGGATAGAATATGGTCATATGCACTGATGCTACAATGTAGAATAGAAATCAATTGGTTACTTGCTCTGTTGGAAAAGTGAGAGAAAGACAGGGAAAAGAGAGATTTTGGTGGTGAACTGTTACAGTGGAATGTTTTTGTTTTTTCTGTTTGATCAATTGAATTGGGCGGTTCTTGCTTTTCAGTTTTTTATCTATTTTTTTCCCCTATACTCAAAAAGGTATACTACTAGTATAACTTCCTTTTCTGATGGAGAAGCGTAGTAATATAGGAAAATACTACTGTTTCTTTTTGGTACGGTATACATGACTCTAATCCACTCATATTTTTCACTATTATTTAGTGATTTAAATTCTTGAAATAATTGAAGGATTAATAATTCTTATTCTATATTTTACGGTGAATTTAATCTCATCGATACAGTATCCAAATCATAGAACTCTCTAGTAGTAAAAAGTCCAGTAGTACTTTACAACAGCTGAGTATTATTTATTTATTTTGTTTGGTTAACGCAAAAATATTTTTTTTTCTTTTTACAAGGGCAAAATAGATTTGGGAAGGGAAAGGATAAAGAATCAAGTTAGGATATTTGGTTGATGTTCTTACTAATTGAGTTTGGATTTCTTGGTTGATATTTTGATCAATTGAGTTACAAACATTTAATAAAGAATGGGTTTTGATGGATAATCTAAGCTTTGATTAATGTTCAAGCAATAATAAGTGGTGTTATTTCCCTAGCTGGATATTTCATTAGCGCCTGCTAATGATTTATTAAGCGTGGTAAAAGTAGGTATCCCTGTCCAAAATACCCACCAAGAACAGAATGGAAGATAATCAAGTTCCAATTGATCAATTATATAATACAGCTGAAGTTTGACAAAAAAAAAAAAAAAAAAAAAGTTCCAATTGATCAAAATTTAAGGCCGACCAACACTGGTTTGTTCTTTGTACGCGAAACTTCATAGCCAATGTAAATTATTAATCTGAATTACTTTTCATAGCTTGCTTGAATGCTCTTTTGACGTATACGCTAATAAACATTCTTTTTAAAGCTCCACCTCGAAAATGATGTTTTGTTAACTTCTCAGTATCTAAAAGACATGCATCAACTACAATATGTCATGGTATTTGTTTTCTTGGCAAAGGAAATAAATGTAGGTGCCTGGAGGAGGAATAAGTTCCTTTCGGGTTTTTCGATTGTCTTGACGTTCAGACTTCAGATAATTTCAGATTGCATAAGAACGTATTGACAAATTATCACCGACGAGCTTCAGTTAACCCAAAGCACTATTCTTTTGCCCACTAAATACCACTTACTACAATTTCAACAGGTTTCCATTGCCAGCAAAATGTAGAAGCAAACAAAGGCTTAATAATCTAAACAGACAATTAGTCATGGATCGAACAGTAGAGCCAAATATGGATGTCCCGCACAACAGTGAAGGCGAGTGTGTAGAGTATACGTGACTGGGGCTAGCTACATCCATGCATGATGCTTATTGCCAGAACCCAGAAATCACTATCCATCGCCCGAGCTTCTTCCTACCCCTTTGCAGCCACAATCATAATTTCCACAATTATTACTCTCACCTACCATGCACTAATTTCTAATGGTTCACTAGTTACCACCCCGTGCTACTTTTTTTCCTTGTTTCTTCTTCGTGCAGCCACATCAATCGTTTACCCTTTTTTTTTTTATTAATCGTCATTTTTATCTATAATATCCTATACTATTCTAATATAAGGGAAGACTCAACTGGATCTAAGGGGACCGGTGAGGACTGGATTCAATCGAGTTTAGGGGAGACATCAGTCGCTTACCTTACCTCAGTCACTTTATCTCCTAATAGTAGTATCCACCACACTTCATTACATTTCTCATCTTGGATGTATATATATTAAGCATCTTATGACCTCTATGTGTTGTTAAAATCAAAATGCATGCTGTGGTTAACTCCTTCGGTTGACTAGAAATTGTGAATTGAAGGAGCTAATCTTATTAAACGGATTCACTCAATGAAAAATTCTCGTACTAATTAGACTGAGTGGACCACTTTTAGGCTCAAGCTTCATATCTAATTGCTTAGGCAAGGTTGTTTAATTACATGCTACCATCTGCATGGTGACCACTCCTATGTGCGTGTGCATGCATGCGCAGGGGCTTTGGAAGGTCTGCCGAATCCACAATACATGCCCAAAGGCCTCAAACCATATCACAGAATTTTTGGCAGAATTACCCCAAAAAAAAAAAAAAAAGGAGAGAGCATCAGGTGTCTCCTTTGCTAGTGACATCTCAGACCCCCAAAACCTGCCCTCCTTTCAGTGTGGTAGGGCAGGGAACGCAGCTGACAAAGTTGACTTTCGTGCAATTCTAACTCCTATGATGATCAGCTGATGCACGTAGCTTCAAACCAAGGCCAGCATTAATACAAGAACACCATTATTAAAGACAAGAAAACTACTTAAGGCCTCCGATTGGAAGGGTTATGCCTAATTCTTGATCAAGTTACCGACCCCCCCATGTTTAATTATTACTATACGATTTAATAAGACTGCAGAGTTGGGGGAGAAAAAGAAGAAAAGGCTGCAGAGTTGAGCTAGTGGTGATTGAGCAAAAAATAACTAAATTATCTGAGCTTCCAAGATAAGAAATAACAAAGAAAAAAAAACTAAAGTTCTGACATCTTCTGAAGGTATTAAAATATCAAAGGGATGGTGAAAGTTGAACTTAAGGGATTTAGTTTGAGAACAAAAAGGTATGGGTTTCGGTCAATATTGGGTTTCCTCAAATATCAGTACTCTTACTTTTGGTAAATAACGGATCATTTCCATAAATGTAAGGTAGACAAGGAAGTAAAGGAACAAATTGGTTCCTGGAGAAGTAAGAATTAAGAAAGACTAAAGCCAGCTAGAGAACAAGATGTTTTTGGAAAGACCAAATATAAATCAAGAAACTATCCCATGGGAATGTTGGACCCCAAATTCTATTCTACGCTTTCTCAAAAATAACCAAAAATAAAAAATAAAAATTCCACTGTATGGCTTCTCCAGTTGCGCCAAAGTCCATCCAGAGTATGCACCAAGACTCCAAATTCTATTCTACGCTTTCTTTATAAAGAAAAAAAAATCATTCAATGGCTAAAAGTAAAAGGTGATACAAATTTTCTTCAATTGACAGGTTGTTTACCACGATCATTAAAGGGGAGCCATATGGTCTTCCGGTCTTAGTTGATAATTGGTGATTCCCAACACAGCCCGTCCAGCACACTGGCTAGGAAAACGTCAAATTTGAATGTCCAAAAAGTAGTCAAACCATCGAATAAGTATTTGTTACAACTCCTACCACTGATTTTCACTTTTTACCTTATCCCTTTCACGAATGAGAGAAGGTAAAGATCAAGAAGCAAAATGACATGCAGACAGACGAGACAGAGAGAAAAAGAGTCGGTAAAAATTGATCCGGACATTCATCCTGTCAGTTAAAAAAAAAAAAAAAGACAGAGAGAAAAAGAGCGCAGACAGTATGCTTTTTTTTTTATACATAATTTTGGGTTCTTAAATCTTTTACAAATATATTATTGTCTTGTTAGAATGGTGATATTTTTGAAATATTTTGGGGGTGACGCTCTATGATTATTTTTTGACATTGATAATAATCAAAATCCATTTGTATATTATGGAGTGACGAAAGGACAAGGAGATTGTTTAAACACAAAGGCTCCTCATCGACGGTGCTTCCAAGCAAGACACTACAAGACTAGACAATTTTAAAATAACATGCTTTTAATGATTGTCCAAATTTCTAAATGGTTTTGAAAACTATACATGCTCCCATCATGTACTAGTCCTACCCTCTTTGACTCGTCATATATCTCCAATAATGATTTGTCGAGGGCAAAAAGAAATTAGAAGGGGAAAGCACTATAGGGTCCATCTCAATTCTTACTGATTATAAATTCAAATAAAAAATAGATGGTTCTAGACAAATTTCTTTTGAGTCATTCTTAGATGAAAATAAGAAAAGAAGAAGAAGAAGAAGAAGAGTAAGAAGAAAATCCAACAATATATAAGTTAGGAAGAAAACTTAAAGAATATCAGGACAAAAATCCAAGTAGTAATACAAATATTTAGCATGATTATACGGTTGAAGAGACTTTGGTCAAGCAACTATAGTTGAAAATTCAGAAATTAAATATATTGGGTTGAAATATAACCTCTCTCGTGTTAGAAAAAAATTTAAAAAATTACCATGACATATATGCGTTATACTTTGCTACTCATATTAGAAAAACTCTCTGATAGTTATCTTCCTTATTGTGACAAGGTTGGGAGCTTATAATAATGTTGACGTGAATGATACTCAACAACAAACGCATTATCAAAACATAGGACAAAAATGGTCTGCACTCTCCAGCAGCTAATTTAATTACACTCTCCAAGGTGGTAATTTGCCGCTTTTTTAAAGCCATCTTGATGATGTGGTGGAGGGGTTCCTTTTTGTCTTCCTCCTTCTTGATTACTGATCTGGAACTTTCCCTTGTCGGGCCCTATGTGTTGGGTTTGTTTAATCTACTGCATGAAACACTTGCAATTAATTAGTTGTTTCCTTTCCTTTTCAAACGTCTTATGAGCATAGTTTTTAAAACCAACAAACGTAAGAAACTTTTAGTGAGTGATGAGGCCTAGCGTTCATGGTGGGTCGGGACAGGACAAGTCGAAGTTTAATTCAAATCTACCCCGACATGTTTGAATTGAGAGGGGTTATAAGTCCTGCGTGGGTTGTCTTGAAAAACTTTCCCCATCTATACAAAAGGAATAAAGAAAAAGTAAATTTGGTGACAGTTTGATAGACAATTAGGTTAATTATGCTTAGACGTGCTTGTTAACTCAATTGAGATCATTCTAAGTTTTCTTGCAGTTTAGCAATTTTTATGTCACTTCTATCCTTTATTCTCTAAAGATTAATGATGTCGGACTTGTTTGGCAAGCAAGTTTTTGATCAAGTTTATCTGTTACAAGTTTTTTAACAGCTTTAACTACAGTAATTTTAAAAAATTTCTCAAAATTTTTAAATTATACACTTTAAAATATTCAAAAATTTACATACTTTAAAATTTTTTTTTACAATTTCTACAGTAAGTTGCAGTAAAATTTTAGACAAACACCTAAAAAACTCACTTGGCAAACGGGGCCGTCATTTCCCTCATTTGTTGGTGCCTTATATATATATATATATATAATTCCAATTATTGAAAATTCAACATCCTTATTATCTTAAAATAACATTAGACATGCAAAAAGGATTTAACATCCTTTATTTGATTTATAGGCAAATAGTGTACTACTTAGTAGCACATCAGCTCCGGATCAAAGTAAACTTCCGCTGACTTCTTTAGAGTTTGTTCCAAGGCAAAAGGAAATTCATAGTCATTCCTAAGCCGGATTGTAAAAGCGCGATTATTGACTTTCCTTAGACATGAAATAGAATAAATTAATGTGCCTAGACTATAATGAAAACTACCAGGATCTGCAGCTTCATCTTAGAAGAACAGATTCGTCTTTCTCTTTTCCTTCACTTTCGCTTTTAACTGAATTCAATCCAGACTAAGAACTGAATTTTAAGCAACTGGGCAAAACGTAACATCTGTCCTTTTTGGCTTAACATAGTATTAGAAAATATATATAAATTTAGTACGCATTTGGAAATCTATGCATGATTGGCATTACACCAATGTTTCATACGTTTGATCTGAAATTGGAGGGGTTGGTATGCTGTCATGTTCAGCAAGATTAGCAAAATTAGAGAGCAAGAAATTTGAAAGAGGCGTTAAACAAATGAAAGCAAGAAAGCGCAGCATTTGGTGAAAAAGAAAGAAAGAAAGAACTAGTTCGCTAATTGGTTTCCTGGTCACATCAAAACTGTTAAAAAGCGGGGCAGTTGGTTAAACGATTTATCAGCCTTGGACATCAGTCATGTACTAGAAAAGGAACCGTGGATGAATCTCTAAGCTTTCGTTTCCTAACGCATGGCCCTAATTCAAGTTTGCTCAAAAGACAAAATGATCCTAACTGTGCGGGCGGGAAGAGGTCGGACCGGGACTTATCGAACCGAGCTTCCAACCTGCAAGCACACCATAACGAGAGAGGCACAAAGTCAGGGCTAAATCCCCATAAGAAAAACAATTATTTGAAGTCAGGGTTTGGATTATTTAAGTCAGACGATAGGGAGTTCGGGAGTTGAAGACGAGTACATTAGTCGACAAGTAGATGTTACGTTGGAGTGTAAGGAGGAGTGGTATTTATGCCTGCAAACCACAGTATGGGTCTCAAAAATTGAGGGTGATGCGATAGTTACAGGGGCACCCTAGATCAACTTTATACAAGTAGTATATGTCGAGTGTTAGATTAGATGTTAGCTGCGGGCGTTAGTCACATGTCAGTGAAAAACAACGCAGCAAAATCGAGATAATGTGAGGCCTCATTAACTCCTTCGGGTGGCGAAGGCGTTGACTAGGGATTCCACACTATCATTATCAAAATGGTCGTATTATTTCAAATAAATAAGTTCGGCAAATTCGTTGATGCCTATGAATGGTTATATATATATATATATTTTTTGTCAATACGGTGGAGTATCCGGGATTCACCCGACTAATCCCCACTGCACCCCGAGACCCCGTCCCCCAAGAGCCTCGAAACAGTAGTGAGTAAGATTCGACCACACGACTCAGGCCCCAATTGAGGTTGTCTCGAAGCCAGCCGATCTATGCCCAGGGGGCTCCTATTAATGGTTATATGATTAGAAGATTTTCTTTTTTTTTTTTTCCAGGAAACCTTTCAGAAGTTCAATTTTATTTCTTGCCAGGTTTATTAAATTTCCAACAATAAATGAAGTGATTGTTGGAATGGAATTGTCTAAAGTTAATATGCTTCATCAATCAACTGTAAAACCCAAGCAAGAGAAAACATTCCAATTTTACTCAAAATTCTTGGGTTGGGTATGGTGCATTGAGTATGCTCACACCAGAAGGGCCCAAGACAAGGTAGCAGAGATGGGCCTCAATTTATGAAGCCACGTCCCCAGCAGATGGGTTTTGACGACGGACGCTAAATTCAGATCAAGTGTCGTTTCACTTCTCAGCCCAATGCGTGCTGGTTGTTTATTTGGCTGTTTTACAATTCGTAGGTATATTAATAAATGCTCATTAGCTATCCGTTAAAAAAAAACCTATAAAAAATACAACTTCTTCTACCTGTATAGCAAAAAAAAAAAAAAGAAGAAATATTTGTACAAGATTAGGATTAACTAGTCATTAATCACTGCTTTCTACGGAAGTTACTTATTGTGTTTAAGTAGAGATTGCTAATACGCTAATTAAAACAAAAAAAAAAATAGTTCTCTTTTTTGTTAGTATATATAGTACCATCTCGAAAGAAATTGTATATTTTGACTTGCAGCTTTATGCCGGTGTTCTCTCAAGGCCACAAGAATAATCAATATGAGGCCTCGAAAAGAAATTAAAGACCAAAAAAAAAAAAAAAAAGCCCCAAGTCTTGTCAGCTTAAGAAGTTTTGCTCTTGCTACCATTTTCAAGGCTCTCATAGAAATTGTTTTCCCAGGTCTCCACTTGCCGGATTGAATTAGCTTTCCTTCTGAGAAAGGCTCCAAGAACGAGAGGTTCATAAGGAGGGGGCAGACTGCATGGAGAATTCTCGGATGGACTCTTCACCAAGGACTCCAACATGAACTTCTTTTCCGTTCCATTTGAATGGCAAGCCATTGTTTCTGAACATATTTCCATTGCTCCTTCTGGGATTTTTGGCTCAAACCTCAAAAGCTTTGCATATTCATACAATAAATGAAACATGTAATCGTAAACAAACTCCATCTTGAGCTCTTCTTGAATGAAATCACTAGCAGCTTTTCCAATTGCCTGTGCCTGCAAGTATTCAACAGTAATCCGCCATTTAGTCTCCAAATGCAAAAGGGCTAACTAACGAATTTGCTTATAGTCCACATCTGATAAATTAAGCAAATGGGAAAAGCATAGATTAAACATCAAGTACCTTTTGTTTATGGCTGTTACCCCAGTCTACAGCAAACTTGAGCGATCTGCACTTGTCATCATTTCTTATAGGCCAGTAATGATGTACAGGTTGCATGCTTCTCAAGAAAAAATCATAGAAATTGGTATTTACAAGCAATGTAGGGGAGTCACAGGCTAAAATGTACTTCTCGCTAACAGACCATGCATATCCCTCGATGTATATCTTGTATCTGAAGCAAGAAAATTCACTATCCAAATGTTACTTTCATAAGAAGTTAACAGTACCAGGTATATGTATGGTAATTAAGAAAGAAATGTACCTGTAAGTGCATTGACTTGCAAGGTCTGATTGCTTATACCCTTGTTCATACTCACGGATCCAGTCCTACAAAATGTACAATATCACACAAAAACTGCTTCAATCAAGAAAGGATCGATATGATTAATCCATTAAAATGTCAATCTTCACTATCTAAATCCGGGTCAAAAGTGTGATGATTGAGTTTGAATTTTGTAGCTACTTTACATAATGCTTCAATTCACTAATGATGACAGTCATACGAGGTTCCCCATGGAAATTAATTGGATAAAAGTTACTTGGATGAAGAGGCGAGCATTCCAGTCCTCTTTGTCCGAGACATTGCACTTAAGGAGGTCTTTTCTGGTGTCAGCTACAAAAGGGTTTCCCTTCCAGTAGGCATATGGTTCCCTCTTCATCCACTTGATCCTGTTGTTCCCATCTTTTAACTCCTTCAATATATTCTCCCACGGTTTTATGTTAATTTCAGCCCTGCACCCATTCTTTCGGTTCAGCAATTAGCCACAGGAGCCCATCTTCTGAAATGAGAAAATGACACCCACTTTGTGGAAAATAATATCTAGATGTGGGCGCGGAATTGATCCATTAAAGGACAAAATATAATATTACTACTACTCATTATAATGTGGCTTGTATAGTGTATTTATTTATTATCTTCACCACCACTCATTCCTGGCCAAAAGACAATGGACCTCTGGACGCACTACCTACCATTATTCTTGTTCTACAGCCATCATTCCATTAAAAAGCTCCACAGCAATAGGGACCAGATTAAAGCAAATTCAACAGCAGCATTTTTCACAACAGAAGTTACACTAGCGGTTACTGTTAATCAGTGAAAAGGTAGCCTTAGAGGAAAAGTTATTAGTGGTAACCTCCGTTTACCCTAATCAATAAGTATGAGTTGACATATGCTTTCACGAATGAATATGTATTAATTATTTAGTTGGCAAGTTTTTATTGAAATTTGAGCAACTTATGAATTGTCCCATAAGTTGATCATAGTAAAATTTACCGAATCATGTACGCGTAAACATACAGAAGAAAAAGTTAACACCGTAGCCAAGAGAAAATAAATATAAATGTATGCATTTAAAAGTCATACAAATCCCGTCTATCATGCTTGTTATTCATTAGTATTTTGGAAGAAAATAATGGCAAAAAAAGGGCATGTACGGAGTTAACCTCCAAAGAAAGAAAGGGTTAGAAGAACTTACCAGCCCCAAAAAGACCAATCAGGGAAGACTATGTCCAGTGTCCACGGGTCCCCACAATACCGAAATAATGGTGGTGGCGCTTTTGCATTTGGTCCACGATGGCTGCGCGATTGGATAACCGGCCGATCATCACAATCAAACATGAGCTCTAAGTCCGGCAACCTTCCGGGATACCGTCTCAAAAGCTGCAGAATCCCCCACAGTGTAAACACATCTCTAGTCTGTATTGATTTCTTGTATTTTTCCACATAGACCTTCCCCTTCACTATCACCAACCTGAAATGGGCAGTCCCTTTAGCTCTTTCCACCATGTCCCTGGTAATCCCACTGGACTTAAATGGCTTTAGATCTTCATGGATCCAGCGGAAATAATCAGGGCACGTCACATTTGACAATCCATCGTCAGTTTCAGTGAAACCAAACGTTGTTGGATAATTTGACGGGCATGTTTGTGTCAAATTTCCCAAGGAACAATTGAGTGACACTTCAATCTTCCTCTTTGCAGAATTCCTCTGCGGCGTAGAAACAATCATTTGTTGCTTTCTTTCATTACTTACAGCCAAAGTTGTCTGCACAACAACAGAAAAGTACTGGTACTAAGATTTTCAGACAAAGGTAAATTAGATTAGTTTTGAGGTTTCAAGATCTAGCAAGAACAAATATGCCATTTAATTCTTCATGCGTCCATATGGGACGTGGTACTATGTTGAATTGTCTAGATGAGTTCTGAAAACTTACAGAGTTAATCCATGAAGAAGAAATCCACACTGCTACGAGAAGAAAGAGGAGGACCATGATGGTTGCAGAGGTTCTTGGACCCTTTTTCATTGGTGACCTCCAAAACTTTGCGCTTGACAGATCTCTATAAAATCCAGAATTTTGCATGCTTTCAGTTGATGACGACTCTGTACAACTACCAAGATATGCTTTCAATATTTCGGAGAGGCCGAAGTGGTGATGGGAGTCGGATTGAGTAAACGCCTCACTGTTTTTTTCATGTCTTAGATTCCTAAAGCACTGTAGTTATCATTACTTTCTATGATGGGACTCTTTGTGACTGGCGAAAATTAGTGAAGCATTTATGTGATCAATTGTCATTAACGTTGTGCTAAATTGGGCTTCTACTTGAAGATATGGTAGTAGCAACTAGCGAGTAGTATTTTGTGATTTCGGCAGAAAAGTCAAAACAAGCCAATAATTATTCATCTTGGTGCCTAAATTGTCGGTCCAACAAATCAAGCCGTTTCACCTTGAAGAAGGTTTGTATTAGCCCCTTGCCTACGAAATCACATGCACATTCATTCTTGGATGGAATTTTTTGTCAAAATTTACTAATCACAGACCCTTCTATCCCCAAATTGTGGTTTGTGTTAAGTTTATCCTATACGTATTAGACTACATTTATAGAGGAGATAATTCCTAATTCCAATTCCGGAGTAAAATGAAACCACAATTTTTTAGAATAATAGTGCCCATATTTTTCTTTTTTTTTTTTTTTTTTCTAATTTTTGAGTCTTTAGAATGATAGTGCAATACCTCACGTTGGTACAAGCTTTTTATTTTAGCCGACATAGGCCAAGAAACAAAGAATTTTGTGATGACTAAGAGTCAACGCTCCTCCACAACTGGGGATCTGTTTGACTTTTCAGAGTTCCAGAATTTGGTGTTGCTGCAAAGCTCAATCCAAGAATATAGCTAGCAGTTTATGGGAGCATAGATCTCAATGTCTCGGAATGCTTAACCAGATCCATGATCAGCCTAACTATTTGGTGGATAAAAATACATTACCTAAGCCTTTTTAAACAAAAAATATTGAAGGTTTTTAAGTATTGAGGTCATTTTTCCCCCCTAATCAAGTATATATATTGTTTTGTACAGGGAAGCAATAAATTTTTAGTTATTTTTGCATCTCCAGTTAGATAATGTCTTGTCTCACTGCAATTTGATACATCTGGCCGAAGAAGCGCGTTGCATCAATATTATTATTATTGTATCTCTACCTAACAAAGATTTGGGAGACATGAGTAGACTGATGTCCTATTGTGAATTCGCACTTATCTTTGCAAAAAGATTAGCATAAGAACTCCCTTATCATATGCCAATAGAAGTGAAATAAAGCCAATTGTGGTTTGAAAATTCCATATTTTTTTGGTAGCAAATGGAAAAACTTTTTGTAATCTTTGGACAAGCTGAATGCCTGCCTACATGAGAATTCAGGCTCCATCTCAAGAACACGGAAACTCTTACACCAAAAGAGACTTTGCCAAATGGTCGATCAATAAAAAGGTAAACTGTTCGGAACGTAACATCGAAAATAATAAAATAGTATCAACAATGTTTAAGTGTTATAGAAGATTATTTGAAAAAATATATTTAGAATAATACTATATGTATTTTTTTTTATAATGTGATATATGTATGATAAAAAAAGTGATTATAAAAGATAAAAAATGATTATAAATATATTTATAATGTAAGTAAAATAATATTCACAAATAATGACCATTTCAAGCACCAACATCGTGAATAGACCGGCAATTTTGTGACTTGTGATCCATCTCTTATTCATTTCCGGCATAGGTCCTGTCTACCGAATAAAGTTCTACATGGGTTTCCCCAAAATCAATGAAATGTCTTGGCCCATTGTCACATCCAATGAAATGAACATATCCTGCCTTGTAATGGGCTCAGTGCGGATGCAGTGGAAAATGCAACAGGATCATCCGGTCCAACGTAGGAGAAGTGTTCAACAGAGAATTAATCTGCTCTTGGGTATGAGAGGAGAAACTCCAAGTTCTACTTCCTTTTTTTTTTTTTTTTTTTGACATTTTCACATGATTGAAGGTCCTTTTTCCCACACCCCACTCTCCCCCTCCCCCCCCCCCACCCAAAAAAAAAAAAAAAAAAAAAAGAAAAAAAGGCTGCTCCCTTCAAACTGAAAACTCAAAAAAGAAAAAACACCGTCCTTGGGTTTAATGCAGTCTTTGTGTATTTGATTGATGCTGCATGAGACTAGTTAAAAGGAAAATATTATCTGCACTCTCATTTTTGTTAATCATATTCTCAATATCATTTAGTTATATAGTTTTCATTTATTAAATTATATGATAAAACAAATGACGGGAGTGCAAATAATAAAAAATGGAGTTCAAATAATACTTTGCAAGTTAAAATTTTCAAATTGTTTAATGGGTAATTTGTTCGTCTGGTAACGGGGCTGAGCTGTAGACACCAATGTTGTTAGGCTACTAGTATCATCGGTTTTCACAAATAAGAAATCAGATTAAAGTTGTGTGTAATTGTTATATTGGTTTCAAGAATATTTTGCAGACAACAAAAAAAAAAATAAAATAATGTACTAATAAAACATTGCTTGTTTTGTCATTAAGCTACTATTCAAGCGTTGAATTTTTGCCTGCATGATAATCTTTGCTGTATGAGCTGGAACGCGGAAGGGAGACGTGCGATGGTCAGCCAGGCCTACAAATTGCATTATTTGCAATTACAAGAGCAACGACTGTCCTTCAATCCGAGGACAGTAACTAAAAAAATTGCCAAGAGGAAATGACTAAACATAACGTTTAATTCAAAGTAGAGAAACACTGTTTGTTTGTAGCTTTTTCATGAATCAAACTATGGGAAGATGAATCGGTTCTTCGATTCCTTGCCCGGAGGAAATGCCAAAGAAGCCTGAAAATAGCAGGTGGTTGGATTACGTACCAAAATATGCCTGACATTGACCATATCTCTTGTTTAAAATTCAGGAGCCTGCCCACGAAAGGTACAAGTTAGGAGTTCAAGAGTACCCTTCATTCCACTTCTCCAAATATCTCAGCCAATATTCTGGTGGCATCCTCTTGAAATTCTGTGGAATTTGTTTCAACAAGAAACATGGAACAGGTATCAATTAATTCATTTCGACAAAATTTCATCTCATGTTCCAGTCTGCTGATTATTACTTTTGTTTTATTGTTAATAATTATCATCATTTTTGCTAATCGTATTGATTGTGAACGATATGAAACATGTTGCTTCATATCTGCAAATTTTGACCTTATTTTTGGATAATGGATACAGCAAAAGGTGGTGCTGAAACTCATGACCATGAGTGACGAGAAGACTAAGCAAAAAGCGATGGAGGCCGTAGCTGACATTTACGGTAGGTTTCATCAAATATCTTGCTGAACCCTTCAGTTCTTGTATAGCTAGTTTAGAAAACTATGATGTTCTTCCTTTCTTTAACTCATTTGTTGTTTGATTCTGAAATTGAAAACTCTCTCTACGTTACATCGATGGACAGGAGTCGATTCGATTGCCGTTGATATGAAGGAGCAGAAGATAACGGTAACAGGTCAAATGGATACGGTTGCAATTGCAAAAAAGTTGAAGAAAGTTGGAAAAATAGAGATAGTATCAGTTGGTCCTGCCAAAGAAGAGAAGAAAGAGGAGAAAAAAGAAGAGAAGAAGGAAGACAAAAAAGATGACACGAAATGACGAAACAAGCTTAGGGGCAAATTAGTACCAGTGCCTGCAACTCTTGCGCTCCCATATTGAGTTTCAGGTCTCCCCATTTCCTAGAATATAACGTAACTTTGGAATTTTTTGTTTGGGAAAGGCCCCCCCGGCGGCGGGGATATAGTTATATACTTCTTCTTTTGCCAATCTCTCTTTATTATTTGTGACAGAACTATATAGATGTAGTGAGATCAACCTCCTCGGTTTGTACTCTTTCATCTTCATTGCTATTGTGTGCACTTGAAGAATAAAAAAATTTAATTCCATCTCGAAATTTTCGTTGCAAAATGAGCTTCATTAGCGTCTACTGGGGAATTCCCCTGCAACTTTAGATGAAACATGAACAATTAGCCTAGTATTGCACCAGCATTCTATAGAAGAGTGCCAATCATATGGGCCTAACTAGTGATCAAATAACTAGAGATTAGCCACTCCGCTTGTCAGTCTGTACAGAATTTTCAAACATATTAAATCGGGAAATGCATGGTATCAGTATGTAATTACTCTTTCTTTATCTTAAATCTTTACAAGATTCATAAGAACTTCCCAAATCGCGTAAGATCTGACAAAAGATTCGAAGGTTTCATAACGTTTCTTGTTGCATAAGTTCATGTGAGCACAGAAACATAACATGGGAACAATCACGCATCTTGCTGAGTCATTTTGAGGCTAATTTGTCTATAGCAGTATGATATCAAGACTTTTTCCGACCTACCTTTCTTATTACGTACTCCTTTAACTTTCTTTATCTAACTGCATTTGTCAGCATGAGTCATACAGCATGAAGGAATCCGACTCATGCCCTATTAGACAAGTACGTCAATGCCTTGGCATACGACCATTGCTGCCTCAGGAATGTAGTTCAATGCCTTGGCATACGACCCTGAAATGCACTTAAAAAATAAGCACATTGCATATACAATTTGAATTAGAGGAACTTTTAACTAACCAAAAGGATGACTAGTGCTGATAGCAACGTTTTACTGTGGTGCCTTTGTTTATTCAGTTGGATACTCCTTACCTATATCATTGTTTGATCATTGCAAACCATTGAGAGTTCACATTAGTTACATCAAATATATGATTTAAGTTCTCTAAAAACACAAATAGCTAGTATCATTTTCTTGTTGAAACCAATATTATTTGATACCGTACCTTACTTAAGACCGAGATTGAAAGATTCACGAGTTAATTTTGGTAGATGCATGACATTAAGTTGTTAATTAACAGGTTTTTGAATTACTTTTCTAACATTATTCCTTGTCCAAACATGTAATCTCCTATACTGCTGATTACAGCATTTTGTTCAAGAATACTTGAACAGATTAAAACTGCCAATTGATCATTCTTTTTTTTTTTTTAGTTGGATTTGTATATTAGATTTTCTCACGTATGAAATGGAGGCAAACCCACAGGTGGTGTCACAAAAAGAAACTCTTACCTGACACTTTGTCATAGCTCTCATGCAGCTAATAATGGAGATATGTTTTGGTTCTATTGTATTATTTGCATCCCCATGTCATGAGAAGAGCCGGGTAGTTTGATAGATTGTAAACAACCAGTAGGCTGCAATGTTTGGCCCCTTTATATGAACTACCTCAGATCCACATGATCTGTTGTAATGTCTTCGAATTATTTACTGTTTCTGTTCTAAGAAAATTATTGCATTAGTCCTACTTCTGGTAAACATGGACAGTTCATTATTCGTTAATAATCCGAGTCTTTCAGGAGAATTCAGGTTTTTTTTTTAAAAAAAAAAAAAATTTCTTCTTCTTCAATCCCCCCCCTCACCCCTCTTTTATGGGGAGGGGATTTGGGGTGGTAAAATCTTGACATTGCTTCATACTCATTTTTATTAGGTCTGCCTTTTTTTTTTTTGGGGGGGGGGGGGAGGGGTAGATGCATACTGTACAATAAAGGAATAAGCCAAAAAGCCAATTAGTTCCAAACTTAGTTACAAACTCTCCGTTAAAGTATATAGACTTTATAGCTGAGACGTAGTCATCCCTTGACACACATTATACAAGGGCTAAGAAGCTGCAAGTGGACTAATTAACTGATGGAGTTAGAAGTAGATAAGATAATTATATTGGCTAAATGCAGCACTAATGTTAAGGTTATCATTGATTTAGGTGCCAATTATCCAATTACATTTACTTTTTGCCCATAAAAAGGTATTAGGGCCAATTGTGGACAATAGTCCAGCCGGTGTGCCAATTGCTAGCAAGTTCACATACGCAAGATCGCACTTACCAACATATTTAAGAACCAAAATAAATGTTGTGAACTTCGTTGTGGCAATCAACAATCCCAAAAGGTGATTTTTTTCCTTAAGTTATTGTTGGTGTCTAGATTACTTTGTCAAATAGTTAAATATTCAGGATGGTGAAGCTGAGGTAATGTTATGCACTTAGCTCCACAAGGTCTACAGTTCAGTGTCCACTACATGCAAGAGAAAATGACCAATTTCTTTTGGTAAGATAAGGTTTATAGTACTTTGCACCATTACATTGGGTTTAGTCCATTGGTGGGAAATGGGAATAGTCACAACTCGGCTGCGGTATCGGTGGTTATGTGCATATTCTTTAAAATCTTTTTGATAGATTACGAAAGTTTTGCCCACAGTAATTACCTCCAATGCCCATGATCTGATTGTTTCTTTAAATTAAACTGAATAAAATTTTGGCATCTGATTAAGGACTTTAATGTTTGTCACAATCTGAACTCCTTTGTGCAATGTGCATACCGCACATTGATGAAATTATAGAATAACAAGGTAAAGTTGATCCAATACTATTTTCTATCCTAATAAGCTTTCAAATCTTTAGCTCTTAACATGTCAGCAATGGAGAGGCAAATGGAGGAGCCAAAGCTTCCAAACCCATAATTCTGGAGTTGAACACACATAAACATGACTCGACAGATGTCTTTTGTCACCCTTTACAATTTTTTTTTTTATATAGAGAAACCTATTTTAATTTTAACTTAAAAAGGAGATAGAGAAACCTATTTTACTTTTAACTTACAAAGGAGATAGTAGGTGTTCTACTTGTATAGATGAAGGAAAAGATTAAATTTCAGGATTTGGGTGCTACCCTTCCTTTGATCTGCTATTTTCTTGGCCTTACCATCGTGCAGCTCGATGTATCCTCATCATAATTATATCAAATGGTCAATTTGAATTATTTCTAATTTCAGTCTTTGCATAGGACTCTTTTAGATTTGGACTGCATTATAAAAGGTTTTGATATCAATAGCAATGAAGTGATATTATAGGAGTTGGAAAAATTATTCCTTGACCGAAAAGAAGAGATTTTTCACCAATCTTGGATTCCGAAATTGAAGCTGATAATTTCGGTTGACTCCAATCATATGGAATATCACGTATAAAATGAAAGAGACAGCTACAACTTATTTCAGAATTTAGAGACTGGAATGCATTTCTTAAATTATAAACGATATCCCTCATTTTAGAAATTCTACATCAAACTCATGGCAAGTCCCTTTTTCTGTATAGTAAAACTATTTGAATTCAAGAAGTCATGAAATTTGGCCTCATTAGCTAAATTATAATTAGTTCACTTTTGGTGACGAGGAGTAAGCCAGACAAAATTCCTTGGAAAAAAAAAAAGTATCACTGCCCTTAGAGCACTTCAAGAGCTAAACATACATCAGGAGGACGCCAGACAAAGAGAAATACAGTGGAAATTTGGCAATAATACGTTACATTCTTTACGTTCCTTTTACTGTAAGAATCAATAAGACCTTTGGATTTCAGGTCTCATCCATCCATCTATAGCACTTTATAACAATTAACTAACCACATTTCAGATTCAAAATGATCCTGAATGCAGATGATTCTGGCCCTATTAATTAAGCTACTGTATGTACAACTTGCAATATATTAAGGGAAAGAAATTCTTTTGCTAGTTTCATTTCAAGTGTAAAGAACAGGTAAAGAAACAATCTGCAGGGTCCAAAGGGTAAAGAACAGGCTAAAGAAAGAATCTGACGTAAAAATGTGAGATAGCTGCATTAATTTACGATAATGAGAATACAGATTTCATCATCAATCTAATTTCAGATTACCTCATTCTCTACTTATTCTAGTTAGATGAATCAAGTATATTGATTGTCATCATGCATTATAAAATCTCCGAACTTTGACTGTACATGTACCTAATACACTATTCATCGTCGGCTCGAACATCAGAATTCAAATGCCTAATTCAATGGAAGTGGTCTAACTCAATTTTGATAAGAGTGTATCATTGAGTCAGCACACGAATATAGAGAAAATAGTACTTGTTATCTAGACACCTTTTGTCTTTCTTTGTCTTCCAGGAATATTTTACTTGTTGGGATTTGGATCAAATTTGATTAACTTATCTTCTGAACGAGTGCATCATAGTAATCAATTTCCATGATGTCAACTAGAAGTTAGTTTTTTTTTTTTTTTCAATCAACTATAATAGATTAGTTCACTTAGTTTGTAGCTTTGTTCTAATAATGTGCCTTTAAAATCAAGAAAATGATTAACTCATGCAACGTACGACGTTTTTCTTGCCCGCAGTATTGGATGGTCAGGCTCTCATTCGACTTCGACTACATGCATTGGATTTTGTATAATGAGGCTGATTTCAACGGTCAATAATTCGAGTCTTGAATTCTACAACATTTAGCCTTTGTATAATGTACGCCTTTATTACTTATGTGTAACCAAATGGGCTTATTTTCTCGAATTTGGACATCTCACTTGCACTCTCTTTTTTTCTTCCTATTATCCAACCTATTCCTCCCCATGAATAATCAAATGGTTGATATGCAGAGTATATACATTATAAAATGTTTATAAATGAATGTACATTAGATAGACCAAATTGTACATTGAGTATATGTTGTAAACATACTGTCCGTCCAAGATAGTGAGAAAGGGAACCAATCCTAGTTGCCCGTGCAACACACGGTTCCTTACAATCAATGGGTGAAGATGTATCCTGCTTTACTTCTTGAACAAATTGATCCATTCCATTCATTCTGATTTTCATTTCATTTCAGGTTGACCACTGATCCGCCAACCCGATCCTCCTGCCGGGTTGATTTTAATAAATATGCTATTACTCCTTTAGCTCTTTCATTAGTTCATTTTGGCGTACCCGATAAATTTCCATCGTCTCCCAACCAAATTTTTTTAATTCGAATTTCGTCCCCATATGTTTTAGGCTCTCTCCTAAACTAAATCATACATTCAAACTCTTCCCCACGGTTAAGCAATATTGCAATAATACTGAGATCTTTCCTCATTGCGAATGCATCAACATATATAGTAATTTTCATACATTATCTGCAATAACTAGCTTGGGCAGTATCAACCATTCAATATTGCTAGTGGTAAGCATGTGATCAGCAAATTCCAAATGGGTACAGGAATGCTAGTTATCTTTCGGACGACTTTATAACTTCCACCACATGTCGTGCAATTCAGTTGCTAGCTTAATTTAACTGTCAAACAAGAGCCGCTAGTGCTGCAATAAAACGATAAGGGCCAGAAATGAAAGGTCCACTTTTTGCAAGAAATGAGTAGGGTATAACTGATAAAGACTGACTGCACTCAACAAATAAAACATTATCACAAGATAAGAAGCCTAACATTAAGAAAAGCTAACATTAAGCAGTGACGCAGACGAACAGGAATAAACTAATTAAGTTAGCTTTCTCCCATAGTTTTACACATATAAATGCCTAAAACGTGTCTATTTCAGGTATTACCTCTTTCTTTCTGGCTTCTCTTCTTCAGCGGCTCCCTTTCCTTTATAATTTCCTTCTAAGGTCCAACTACATAGAGGTATTTCATCACCTGATCTCCTAAATTCTCAGCTTAATATTCGCCAGTCAAAGAAATTCTTCAATCCCTTTTGAAAATTCTTCGTGGAAAGCTAGAATCAATACTTTTCTTTTCCATCATTAATTTCCAATGGCTAAGGTTCATCCTGAAGCATTCAGTAGTACTTCTTCTAATAGTTACATGGCATCAACCAGAGAAACATATACTGTATGGTTGAAGTCCCTTGTATTCCATGGAAATGGTTGCACCATCTTTAACTCCAAAGGAGAAATTGTCTTTCGCGTTGATAATTATCAAGAGAAAAGTAGCAGTGAAGTTTTCCTCATGGATCTCGATGGTGATGTCCTCTTCTCAATACAAAGAAAGGTAATAATCATCATAGATATGGGCATTTCTCTGTTTACATGATGATTTTGTAATCTTGAAACTCGAAATTTAAGGAGTTACGTTTATTTCCTCGCAGAAAATTCAAGTTTTCCAAAGCTGGAATGGGTATAAATGGAGTAATTCAAAGGCCAGCAAGGAAAGACCATGGATTCAAGTAAGGAAATGTCGTCGGATTCTGGGAGGAAACACGACTAACCGGGTTGCTCTGGGGCGTGATAAAGCTACTGGAATCGGATACAGCATAATAGAATCCCACCGCAAATCGGAATTTAAGATTATAGACAGCGCTGGCCGGCTGGTTGCAGAGGTAATTAATTTAAGATTATTTGGCATTTCCCCCCTCATGTTTTCTAGTATATATATATATATATATATATATATATCATTAGCAGTCTTAAGATACTTAGAGGAGATGTAATGACAAAATTTTGTTACTAGCAGGGGAGGAAAATTTTATAAGCGTTAGTACATTTTGGAGTACATATTTAAAATTTTCAACGATCAATTGACGAATGAATGCAAAAAGAAAAAAAAAAAAAGGTTACTGTTTTATTAATTTAGAGAGGAAGATAATTAAGTACATTTGCTGAACCCAACTAACTTGCATGTTCTTCTATCTCTTTCCATTGAAATGATTATTGGCACTGTGGCAGATAAAAATTTAAGATTTGAGAGACAAACTTAATGTTCATAAGTGTCTTGATGGCGATTGGTGTTTATTGAAAACTAACTCTGAAGACACAAATGGTGAGACTTATCATTGTGTCATTGAATATTGATAGAGAATTTCCACTTTGTGAAGGGTTGAAAGCCAAATTCTTAGTAGGTTTGGAAGCAGTTATCCCAATCGAACCCCCTTTACCCCATCAGTTGAGTTGCAAAGAGAGACATATTGGCCATCACATTTATTCCCCTTTTCTTTCTTTTCGATTTTTAGGTTCGTAATATTCATGTGGTGGGGTTTGCTTGTAAGCCATGCACCGACAACGTTAGTGCCAAAATATTTTTCATTACAGCAAAGACAAAGTTGGAAACCTCTTTATTAATGCGAAGTCTAATTTAATTAGCATATATTCATATCGTAGCATTCAAGACTCTTCCGACATAATAATTAATGGCCCTTTTGCCTAATATCCGCCTTGATGTCTGCAGGCAACACAAAAGAGGTCGTCAAGCGGAGTTCCCTATGGAGATGATGTCCTAACTTTAGTGGTGGAACCCCAAACAGATCAATTGCTCATTGTTGCTCTCATGACAGTTCATGGCCTCATCAATCATAAATTGTGAAGGGTCTGATGCAACCAAGCCTCACATTTACTCATTCATCATTCACATGAGTAAAGATTTTGTATGCATAGGCTATGGAAAAAAAATGAGATCAAACATTATTCATACTTGTACATACTTTGCACCACCAAAAAGCGCAAAAAAAGGAGAAACCTCAGAGCTTGCTGTACATATGATATCAGTTGTTTTGTGAGAAACCATTTCCTTTGATTTTTCAACGAGAATTCAGACACGTTGCTTTTCTTCTTTTCAATTTTAGTGCATGCATGAGGCGGCTTATGGCTACAGGTCAATGAAAATTTCGGCATTCGTGACCTCGATTTTTTTGTCCCGATTATACTTTCGAATCGTGAAATGAGTGGAGTTTCAATTTTTTTTTTTTTTTTTGGGTTTTATGTTAAGATAATTTGAGATGAGCTAGCAGGTTTTGTTCTTTTCCCAAGTTGAGCTGATCCCCCACAACTTTAGTAACACTGCCCTGTCATGTCCATGCTGGTAAAATAACTTATTGTAGAGTGTTTTCTCAAGTAGTCAAGATGTTGGGGCCAATTCTGAAAAAAGAAACTCCATCCATCTAGAAACTAGAATTGGTCAATCGGAAGAACTAATTCAAAGAAGTGATGGACAAGGGAAATAGTCATCACTTGAACCCTTTGTTCAGTTGGCCGAAGGGAATTTGATCTAGACTAAAGTTGAAACCTTAAGAATCATAAAATCTAGATTCAAATTCTCCTTTTCCCTTCTCGAATCTCAGCTTTCTCTTGCTTAGAATTAAAAGGATAAAAAAAAAAACTTTTGTTTAGTTGATCGCTCCTAAGTTGTCAAATTATGCAGCGAATTTCGTATGGTCTGAGAAATTGTTAGTGTCTAGTGAATATTAATTCGTGTACAGTTCTATGAACTCTAATGCTGTAGGCCCACAAATTAATAACCAAATAACAAAGTGGTTTCTTCACCAGAACTTTTCTCGGTAAAGTAAAAAGAAAAAAGAAAGAACACCAAGTTTTCTTCTACTTCATTTTTCTTCAAACCAAAAAATAAAAAAAGGTGATTGTAAAATGTTTTTGGGCATGTCAAATTTGCAACTCATCGACAACCAGCACAAACAACAATATATGGAGGGCCACTGGAGCTTTCCGCCTACGGAAGTTGTTGGGGAGCGATGATTCCTTCAATTATAAGCGCATCAGAAAGTAAGGCACTTCATTTTTGAATGGAGGATCCGTTTGGTTGAACATGATTTTCCATTTCATTTTGTTTTCAATACACATTTGATCGGCATCTACAAATATATTAGCTACAAATATACAATAAGGGAAGCAACTATAATTTGGGTATTATAACACGCATTAATTATGGGCTTTTCTTTTCTTGGATATTCTGCACGGAACTTTGGAAAATTTGGAGTCAATGGCTGTATTTTGATGTGGTATCATACCCTCTGATTCTGTATGATATGATGTGAGTTTGTAAACATTTGATATGGGAATCGCAAGCACACCAAATGAAGAAAACTCAGTAGTTTGGGATTGGAATCCCATTTCCTAACCTCACAATAATGCTGATGCTCTCATCAGCTAATAAAAAAGTATGATATGTTGACATATAATAATCATACAGTACTTTGCAATAAAACCGCCACTCCATTTGAATTGAAGCAATACATAAAAAGCTTATTTAATTTGTTTGACGCAGGTTTGGATGCGGACTGCTGTAATATCGACTAACCAGCTAAATATTATTGTTTTCGAATTATATTTTGCCTAAAATGTGCAAGCAAGAGAAAGTTTATATGTGTCTTTCTTGTTATTATTTGTTGCTATTTTCTGCTCATTAGGTAATTGGGATGTTCAATACATTTGACAAGGCGCATTTAGATTTTAAGGTATCCCATAAATTCAGTTTAATTAACACGTACGGTGTTTCTCAGAGTTAAATTCTTTGCAAATCGAATAGCTTTTAAGCACCTCAATATATATTCCAAAGCTGGATTTCATCTCAGCTTCTTGTTTAGCATTTGAGATAATTAAATGCTATTCTCATTGAAAGGGTTCTTCTTTTGAGTGTTCTTAATTAGGTCAAGATAACAAGTGCGCTAGTATCATGTTATTTGTGAAAGTTTAGTTTATAACACGAAAGTATACTTAGGGGACGGATGATAATGTTGCAATCTTACAGTGAGCTCACTCTGGTGAAATATAAGAGTGGAATAAAACACTAGACAAGCAATTGCTTTCCAAACCTTCCTTCAAGAGAGTTTTGGATGCATCAGAAATGACTTGGCTAGCTATCATATAAAATTGAGGGAGCTAGAAGGATCCTTAGTAGTGGGAGTTCTTAAGAAAGATGCCAAAAGGTTGTAAACTTGTAAAGGAATGGAGAAATGCTAACAATAACTTGATCCTTTTCATCTTTGCAATAAACTAATCGAATTGGATCATTTTCACCTTATCCTCCTCCCTCGTGTGCAAGATAACTTAAAAGATAACATCACATTCCAAGTCGTATTGGATAAACTTGGACTCTCAATACCAATGCTGGATTTATTAGCGAGCCAATAATCTAATCTATAAGGTTTTTTTTAATCTAATCTAAAGTTTTTTGTTAATCTCTCTCTCTCTCAATTTCTGAATTTCTTAATATAGATTCCCTTGGTTTCAAAAAAACAGATAGTTTGATGACGTTGTATACTAGTAGTAAACAAAGTTGTAGCTTTCATGAATTAGTAAGAAATATTAAAAGAACATTGCATTACAAATTTACAATACCTATGCAACGTTCATCAGCAGTAACAAGTCGGAGATTGTTTTTGCCTCCTTCCTTGCCGCCAACGTGGGCTGCTAGGAGAGTAAGCAAGCTGGCTTGCTTGGTTATACACGAACCAATTCTGTCGACCAGGGCACCATAAAAGTTTGCTTCTAAATGGCTGGATAACTTGTTAATTTTGAACGCAAACTAATTAAGTTGGCCTTAAACAAAGTCTAAGGATTAGTGAGGCAAACTCTTGATAAATCACAAACAAGCAAACTTGAAACAAAGACGGGACATGTACGTAGGGCTAAGATTGCAGAAACCAATACTTAGCGGTGAAAGTCTGTTGGAGATCAGGAAATACATCAAACGTGTATTTGTAAATGAAGTTGTACAAAAATCGTAGGAGAGTGTATAATGAATCAGTGAGGTTGTATAGTTTTTTTTTTTTTTTTTTGGTCATAACGGCACATGTCTAACCTACTCCTACTCCTACTCCTAAGGGGGCGGGCGGGGAAGGGGGGAATCTACTCTATGGGAAGGCCCAACTGAGCTGAAAGAACCTGACGAGAACTGAACCACCATCAGATCAGACGAGTGTATCACACACCCGTATGAATTTAGGACAAACCTCATATTGAGTTACATTGATGGGAGGTCAAAGGTTCACAATTAATGTGGTGTTCAACTACTCTAGAAGGAGTTGGTTCAGTGAGATTGTATAGTTTCACAAAGGATTCTTGAAAATAGCAGCCAAAGGCCCAGATTAAAAAACTATGCATAATTTTCAATTCACACGGTAGATATCAAATTTATAAAGTACAAAAGAAAATGCTATTTACCTCGATTTAAGTAACTAGTTCTTACTAAACTCCTACTTATAAGTATTAGGGGTACCGACTATTGAGTAAATAATAAGGTTGTAGCAGTTCAATTCATAAACAAAAAAATCTTTGCAGACCAAAGAGTAGAAAATTAAATCGGGATAATTTCATAAACCTCATAAACCTCCCCTGAGGTTTCTATCAATTCCTTTGAGCTCCCTTGATGTTTCAAAAATTATACTTACTTGTCAAAACAATTGAAAAATATATAGCACAAATATGAAGAAAAAGTGTCAAGTTTTCAATGCCTATGCTTACTATTTAATAAGCAATTATATCACTATAAGAGGCTATTGTACATGGTGCTTTATTTGGGATACATATTCCTTCTAAATTGGAGAGGAATTTATAGTCATAATTCCTTTAGACTTGTGTATTTTTTTATTTGTTGGAACTATCATAGTTTAGTAGTAGTTTTGGACAATTTCTTTTAAATTATGTTGCATGCTTTTGATACAAAGAAAAAGAAAAAGATCAACAAAATACTTGAATCACCTTCTAAGTTGTCCCAAAAAAAAAAAAAGATTTGCTAGTTCAACATCTAATAATGATAGTGGCTAGAGTCAGTATTTATAGTTTATTGTTATATAGTTTTACTTGCAAAAGATAAAAGGAGGTAATAAGAAGAGAAAAGGAAAAAGTAAAAGTAATTATAAATCCCATTCTTTCTATATGCATACCCAGCAAAGGAGTTTTATTAAAATGATAAGGCTAATATTGTCATTTTAGAAGGAAAAGGGAGGTACATGTAATTTTTAAAATCTTGAGGGAGCTCAGTTAAATTACTCAGGAAAGGTTTCTAAATTTATCCCAATTAAATATTGGAGCCGCCATGCTAGAGCAAAAATAACCAGACAGTAAACTCTCGTAGTGTCTGCCTTCTTATGGAAATATAAAATTCATGTAGATCAGGGGAAGGACGAAGTAGATAAGGCCACCACCAAGCCTTTAAGGCTTTGGTGGGGTGGGAGGCAAGGGTTCGGATAGATAAGGCCTCCCACCAATTTGCCACATTTATGGTTCTTCAAAAAATCCAGACGGGTGCACCACGCACCCATCTGGTCCGGTGGTGATTCTGTCCCCATCGGCCTTCCATAAGCCCAGTTAGGTCTCCCTCCTAGATAGAGTAGGAGTAGGAGTAGGATTGACGATTGACCAAAAAAAGAAAAAAAAAAAAAAGGAAGGAAGACGTAGCCATGTTTGCTTGTCTGCCTATAATTTTTGTTTAAGCTTTAAGCATTAATTAATGTGTCCTTGGTACAAAGAGATACCAAGGCCAAAAAATTACCAAAATTTCTGGGGCAAAAGCAAACCAAACGAGCATGGGATTGGAATTATATGAAGTATGGTCAACTTCATATATAACCAAGTGAAAAAGCAAGAGCTGATAGCGTTCGGATTCAAGTCTTGTTATCAGGCTAATAATGTTTAGTTTATATTCCGATTTAAACAAAATTAGCTTTCTTTCTTGGAAGGTTGGGATCCATTTCAAAAGAGATCTATAGAAAGAGAAATTGTAATATTGGTCCAAGCTCCAGATAAGAAATAAAGAAATTGAATTATATATAACTAGTAAGCCATCTCTGACGAATTTCTCTAACATATCGGACCGATCCTCCCTTTGACCAATTTTTTTTTTTTTGAAAAAAAATACGTTCAATTAAAATTGCAGGCATTTAAGGCATGACTTAAAGCAAAATTCAAATATTATTCTGCTGCCTACACTATATGTTTAGCCAATGAAAGATGCATTTGAACTAAAGTTTATCTCAACGCTTTGATTTGGCATTTTAATTGGGCTGTATGAGTAGCATACCACAATATTTTAATGCACTTTTCAACTCTTTTTCCTGTGTCCGGGGAACTACTTATACTTGATACTTCTCACATCTCACCAGGCAGTACCAACACAAACTTCTTTCTTCCGCAAATAGTTCTCATCAATGGCTCGACTTTATCCTCAACCATCTTCTTCTTCATCTTCCTCTTCCTCTTCCTGCTACATTACCTCTAGAAGGGAATCATTTACTTTATGGATGAAATCCCTTGTATTCCATGGCAACGGATGCACGGTTTTTGATTCCGACGGTAAACTCGTCTACCGCATCGATAACTATGGCCAAAAATATAGCCGGGAAGTTGATCTCATGGACGTTGGGGGCAACGTACTCTTTTCTATACGACAAAAGGTACCAAATGCTCGATTAGTGATATCGATAGCTAATTAATTAAGCTTTGCATGAAGAAATCAATGAATGACTAAACTCATAATTATTGTTCGTTTGGTTGTCTGTTTTTGCAGAAAATGCCAGTTTTTGGACATTGGGATGGCTATAGACGGAGTGATGCTGAAGTAAACAAGAGGACACCAAGCTTTCAAGTCAGAAAAATTCGGAATGTTCTCAAAGGAGGCATGCGTACCTATGTTGTTTCTGGAACTGAGACAAGCAGCTATCAAATGCGAGGATTACCAGAAAAATCAGCATTTAAAATAACGGACACAAATGGCAAAGCTGTTGCCGAGGTTAGATTATAGCTGCTATACATGCAATTTATCACCTCCTCCGACCGGAAAAAATCGGCCATAAATATACTTAAGGTGCAATTTGTTGCGTTTAATTTTGCAGGTAAAACAAAAGCAATCATCTTCAGGAGTTAATTTTGGTGAGGATGTATTGAGTCTAGTAGTGGAACCTCAAGTAGATCACTCCTTAGTCATGGCTCTTGTGATCGTCTATGAGTTGATCAATCACAAATTATGATTACTCAACTCTCTTCTCACAAACGTGATGTGCTGCTGCAGCGTGTGCCCCTCATGCACTCGTTGACTTGTTTTATTTCTTCTTTCGCTTCTGCGGAAATTTCTTCTTCTTCTTCTTCTTCTTCATCATCAATATCATCATCATCATCATCATCTTCTTCTTCTTTTAAGCCACTTCTTTGGAAGTTACTTGCAAAGTAACTCATGACAGAGACAACCTTCTATTTTTAACTTCTGTTTTTGTTTATATATACGTAGGAGAAGATTCTAGAAGGAATATTTCTTGTGCTTAATCTTTTTGTTGTATTAAAATTGATTTTTATGAATTACTTTTTTCTTTTAATACTCAATCATGCATCAACCGGGCCAATCTCCGATACGGAGGTTCTTGGTGATTGGAGTAAAATCAGCTGCTCAAACATATTCATGTCATGCTCCAAAGAAAGTGTACTATCTTGTTATTTTAAACACCTGTCCAGCAGAGAACTAATCCCAGCGATTCGGTCAGCTGCTCAACTTTAGAAAAGCCAAATTTATTTAGACCACATGATGCTAACCATCCAATTGTTTGAGGTTCTGGTAGATAATAAAGTACATATATATTATATGCTTGTCGATGTTGAGATTGGACCAAAGTCATTTTAAGTATTGGATTATTATTTGGTCCCAGGAAAGAAATTGAATTATGTTGAAACAGAACTCTAGAGAATCCCTATTAGAAATTGATTTGCTTTCAAGCCGATTTCAGTTTTTCTAAATTGACACCGTTTTCTATGATTCAAGTAAAGGATAATTTTACAAGCCTCCCTTAAAGTTTTCTACTATTGCAGCCACTATTCTTGAGATTTGAAAATTTTCACATACCTTCCTTAGTGTATTATGAAGTAACTATACTAACCTTCATAAACTCTACAACTGGTAAGCAAAAAATGAGATTTAAAAGAGAAAAAAGGAAACCCTTTTTCGTTAACACTTCTTTGTCCAAAAGCTCTAATCTCATCTTATCTAGTGCTTTATATTCTAGCTTCAATTCCTTTAAATAGACTTCTTGCTCGATTTCACAAAGATGCAACCGGCCAATAGTGATGCATTTGTCTAAATGGACTATCTTCACAAATTACTTTATCAAAAAAAAGTCCGAGTACCCAAAAAGATACTTTAAAAACATGGCTCAACTTTTCTTACCAAGAACTACATTGAATATTTTATCCAACGGGTGGTGATATTTGATTTCTTTTACCTTTAAGTTTGTTTTACAAATTAGATAAGAGCAATTAATATGGGATAGTCATTAGTTTTTTGCGTTTACAACATCAATTGTTATCAAAACATACTTTGTAGGGGAGGTTTCTGTAATTTTTCAAATCTTTGGATAGGTGGTTGCAATTATCAAAGATGTGTCAGTAGAGGTTTACGACATTATCCCTTTTAAGGAATAGGGTTTTTCGCCTGTAAACCGTACGTCCTAAGATCCGAATTGCTTCCTTTTTTTTTTTTTTAAAAGATACACCCCCCAACTACTATAAATAACATTCTAGTGAATACACTTTCTTTTCATGTGAAATAAGCAAAAGCCGATTTATTGTTTCTTTTGATCGTATAAAGTATAAACCATTAGTAAATCTCTCCAGAGGATTTGGCAGGCTCTAACTAACTTTGAAAAATATTCAATCATCCTAGAATATCGATTTTTGCGTTTTAGGATTTTAGACTACATCCTTTGACGTTGCGATGCGTTTACAAAAAAAAAAAAAAAAACTTCTAAATACTAAAAGTACTTTTAAAATGTTTGATAATCAATTTCTCATAACTTAAAAGAGACTAACTTTTGGTAATTTAAAAATAATTTTGTTAAAGGTGCTTGAGTTAGAAGTGCTTCTTTCCTTTTCCCAATAAAAAAAGACGAAGAAGAAGAAGTGTGATTATTGTATTTAATTCATGATCCAGGTAATTTGACTCGCCACATGTTGTGAGTCGTTCCTCCATAAATACCCGGATAAAATGACTCTCTAAGTTAGTTTACTCTTTTAAAAGTCAAATTAATCGACATCAGTACCAAATATATCGTTATTAAGTTGCTCTCAAATGTGATTAGAAACAAGTTTAACATATATCCACATTAAATCAGGTAAGTTGACTTGTTATTAATCATATTTCTTATGCTGCACGGGACGGGTATGTCGGATCTGATAGATAGGTAAATTCAGGATTGGGGCTGTCTTTGAAGAGGTTTAGTTCGTTCCATTCAATTCTTTCTATTCTTTCCAATACATGGTTAGCAGTAAGAGAAAAATGTCAAATCTCTTTAAGGTAAAACTGCTTAAGAAATTTGTTCACTAAATCTCGTGTACAATGTCTTTGTTGTTTTAAGGAGATTCAAATAATAGTTGTTTTCCAAGGTTTATAGAAGGTAACTGGATCTTATTCAACACAATAACATGAACGAACATTAATATCTGCAAAACCTTAGACCTAAAAAAATTAAAAATAAATAAATATTCTGTGTAACCCAAAACGATCGACAGAAGGGAGGAGACCATCTCCTACTTGCCTCATCCGAGGATTCTGTGCTTCCATTGTCCAAATTATAGATGCCGACCAACTTCTTACGTTGTTTTGTAGGCATTCCAGAACTGGCATAACATATATGATTGGCTTTAATTCCAGGGAATTTAGAGGCCTGGATCAAAGCAGAAGAGCTATAGCCAATAAAGGCTGCATTCCCACCCAAATTCTTGATCTCTTTCCACGTTTTCTTCACTGGATCCACTTCAAAAAGTTGGAAAACACGGCTTACGATTTTATGACCAGAACAGCCTTCTTGCACAACCGATTGTCCACTAGGCCACGCGACTACGAGCAACTTCCACGACGATTCCATGATGTACAAATGCACTTCTTCGCGAGGGATTTGAGTAATGAGTTCTGCCTCGGTAGGATTAGGCCCTAAAACGTGGAAACGCCAAACATTTCCTTCAGAATTGATCCCAAAAAATTGGCCATGGCAACAAGTAATATCTTTGAACTGAAAGCTCGACCTGTCTCAATGCTTCTCCAGGTTTTGTCTCCGGATTTCCAGAACATCAAGACTTGAGCACAACCAACAAAACCATAACCACGAAGTCTGAAGATTTTGACGATAAAACCATCCTGTGTATGAATTTTTCTGCCTTGGTCGGATTCTCATTCCATCTATAATCAGGCATGGTAGTTGAATGTGGTAATTGAATTTTGGTACAAGGTGAAAAGGGATTCAAAAGCCTCATATTTCCTCTTTTTCCTATGGTCAAGAACCATCCTTGAGATTCAAAGAATATCTTACGTTTTGCTTCAGGTAAACTGACCTTGTAAACAATTTTTTTTCTTCAACAAGCTGCAAAATTCACGTTCATGTTGGCCTTCATCCTTCCCTGGAAGCATCAAGTATGGTATATTCTGCCACAAACATATTCCCGTGAAGTTATCTTTGTTTGCAGCTTCTTTCAAGGAAGTACAAGTGGATCGGAAAGCTGTGAAGTCTTCAATCTCTTTTAGTTTTCGGGCTATGGTTTCAAGAGGATCAAAATAAAGATCAGACCAGTTTTCCATGTTCTCGTCCATGATTAATGGATCCAAGAAACTAAAGGTTCAAGAGCATGGACACAAGACGTAATGTTGTTGAACATCCGATTTTGTAATGGTTGATCATTACCAAATTCTTGTGAGAATAGAATTTCAGTTTCCGCCGTAGTAACCTTTCAGTCTCCCAATTAGATTAGGGACGGGCAGGCTTCACAGCTCAATTGATTTGAGTTTCTAATTTAAAGCAGCAATATTCCAGTTTCTAAAATCAGGTTGCACTAGAATTTCCAAATTTAGTCATTGTTGATTATTAATCAACTGACGTCGCCAAACCCAACCATATCCGGAAGTTGGGAATTTCCAAAGGGATCGAGCTAACTGCTTCCTGGTCTAACCGGCTAGTGAACCAAAAGAGCCATTAAATGTCAATGACCGATAATTTTCTTAACTGGTTAATTATAGTTCAGCTGGGAAGGATACCGTATTCATGGATACCAAAAATTTCGTATGTTATTATGTTTACCCTTTGAGAAAAACAGCAGTAGCATATTAAGCTACGGTCCATCCCCCTCAAAACAAACCGGACTTCATGAGGTAAATCTAGCTACTAAATCACAAAAATACGACAATGAATGATAATTTAATACAATCTTGAATAACCTGTATGAATTATAATGGGCAAGAGGGTTGAACTTTTGCAACTTTAATTACTACACGTAGTATGTTAACAACATATGGATCTCATCGTACAGTACAAAGCTTCATTATATTCATGGTGAAGCGCAAACCAGGTCCACCTAAGTTCACTGGAAGTAGCCAAGTTTAGCCAGTTTACTGGTCATTTGCAGCTTCTGTTTGAACTTTCCAAGCGGAGCCTTCGAATTGTTTTGCATGACTTTCATGACATGCTACTAGGGAAACTGAAGTGATTAGCTGTAAGCTTCCACCAACTTGGTAAAAATGAAGATATATCTATTAATAGCAGCATCAACAACTTGTTTATATTACATTAAAAAAAAATGGTTAAAAACACATTTAACCTATGGCAAAACTACCTCATAATTTGGTATATTCAGTCTTCAAAGCCAAATATTATATGCAAGACAAAAAGACATTAATATGTTAAAAATTTACAAATTTCGATCTCATTTATTTTGTTTTATTTCATTTTTTGAACTCTATGTTATCAAACCTACAATCTTTGATGCAACGTCCAATCTCCAGTTTCACTCAAGGATTCCTTTTAGCACTCTTGAGGTTACGTACTCTCATTACAAGCTGTTGTCTTTCACCCTCCACCTCTGCAAACTTGAGGCTGATTTCTGAGTATCTCTCTTGCATCTCTTTAAGTTCGACTTCCATCATGCTGTTCCTCTCCTTCAATGATGTCAATTCACTTAACAATTCTTCGACTCTAGAATCAGATGCACAGGATTTCACATCATTCTGTGTCAAGTCGTCATGACTGCTGTGAGGGCAGAATGCATATAATTAGAATAAAAAGCATTTACAGATGACCATAATAAAAATGTCATCTTGTAGGCAAGTTTTCCAAGTGAAGTGACACCTACCTCTTTCTTGAGGATGGGGCACTATTTTCCTCAGGAATGCAAGCGTCGGTGCTCTGTCTTCCTGTAGCATCCATCACTTCTTCTGCAAGTCTAGAATCTAGAGTGAGATCCTTTGGAGCTTCAGAAATCTGCATCCAACAGTGGACAGTTATGAAATTGATGCATAACAGAAATTGCGATCCATGGAGCAAATCCTAGCTACAACTAAATTTCTGACAAATGACAGTATAAACTTATGTTGCTTATAAATTGGCTAAGCCTAAAATTGATTCGATAAGGAAGTAGAATTTGAATGTGGTTTAGTAGGATATCAAGAGGAATACTTCAATAGAATGCTTGTTGAATCTTAACCCTGTATATGAATGGTGGCATTTACTTACAAGAGGAACAAACTGAATCTAATATCAGCGATGAATTTAAACATATAGTGCAATATGGATAAGTGAAACAACTATTCAGCAGTCCATTTGATTGCATAGCACAAAATTTGGGTTGCTGACCTTGTAGCAATTTTCTTGGCAAAAGCTTGTTGTATTATGATTGAGAACTTCCAGTCTTTGTTCTAGCTCTTCAATTTTATTCTGAAGATCTTTCTCTTTCTCCAAAAATGAACTAGTTGATTTCTCAAGAGCAGTTTCCCTCAGTTTTATTTGACCCTGTCGATCACAGAAAACATGATGGTAACTCCTTCAATCAAGCATAGAAAAGTAAATATGAAAAGATCTCAAACAGTCAGATGCTGATCACAAGGAATTTAATGCTATATGCATGTTAATAAATGCTTTTGGAGAAGTCAAACATATTTTAGTTTCTGATCTGGAGCTATGCCACAATTCAGTTTAGCTAAGTGCAGTAACTTATTTACCTCTAGCAATTTTACTTTTTCCTTCAGACTTGCAACCTCTTTAGGGGTGCGAGAGGCATTTTGAAATTTGTTATTTTTTGAAGTTGCCTTTGTTCCATCAGAAGCTGTTACTCGACCATTGCTATCCTTAATCTTCTTCTCCATGCTGTTGAATGCATCTTCTTTCCTCTTCAAGTCACCTTTTAATTGAAGCACTTGCTTCTTCAATTTCTCTTTCTCCAATGCATCCTCTGACAAAGTTTGCTTCAGTTCTTCACATTGAAGTTTGAAATTGTCAACCTCTATCTGAAGATTTTTGGTTGTTGATTCCTTTTCATCCTTCAAATATCTCATGCTATGCAATTCCTTCAGTGACAGCTCTTCTTTATCCTTTGCCAAAGCAACCTTGCTTTCAAGTTCAGCCCTTTCATTGTTAGCTTGCAGTAATAGCAATTCCAGTTCCTTACATGACCTCCTCATGTTTTCTATTTCGAACCTAAGAGATTCTCTTTCTTCTGCTTGGTCCGAAAGGTTTTTATTTTCCATTGCAAGCGTACTGATTTCAGATTTAAGCATCTGAATTTCCTGCATGAGATGCAGCTGAATTTCTTCTGCACTCTTTACTTGATCCTCAAGTTGGACAGATTTATCTTGAATCTCTGACTGCAACTCTTCCATGTGATTGGACATGGAAATCACTTTATTAGAGAGCTCATGCAATCTTGCTTCATAATGGTGGCTGACCAGTTGGAGCTCCTCAGAACCGTTATGGAGTTTTTCTTCAAGATGGCTTTTCTGTAGACGGAGCTCATTGGCTTCAGTCAGTGCCTTGGCAGCCAGGTTTTCATTCGCCTCAAATGTAGATGCCATTTGCACAGAGAGCTTTCTGAATTCTTCCTGAAGCCGCTCTGCTGTACTTGCATTTTGCCATCGCATCTTTCTAAGACTTTCCTCAGCTCTTATTGCTCTCTGCTCTTGCTCCACTTTGGCACTAGTAAGAGCTTCCATATCAGCTTCATAGACTTGTGCTTGTTTTTCCAGTTCTTCCTCCAGGTTCTTCAACTGGTCTTCAAGTTCACTTACACTGTTCAGTGCATCTGAGTGTTCCGTTGACTGCCCCTTAATTTCATTCTCCAAGCTCATAACCTGACCTTGAAGTTCACTTATGGTGACCAATGCATCTGCATGTGCATCTGACTGCTCCTTAAGTTCATTCACCAAGGTCTTGACCTGTGCTTCGAGTTCACTTATGCTGATGAATGTATCTGAATGTTCATGTGATTGCTCTTTAAGTTCATTCTCCAAGGTCTTGACCTGTCCTTCAAGTTCACTTATGGTGTTTAATGCATCTGAGAAATCTTGTGACGTCTTGTTAAGTTCATTCTCCAAGCTCTCAATTTGGGCTTCTAGCTCATTTACACTGGCATAAGACGATGTACATTCATACTGCATCTTGAGTTGTTCCTGCAGCTGGCTCTGCTCAAGTTTGTAGGAGATGTCATGGTTTTCCTGTTTCAAGATCTCATAGTCGAGGGCAAGCTGCTCCATCTGCATCTCTATCTCCTCTTTTTCCCTCCGACAGATATCTATTTCACTCTGCAGGTCCACAATTTTTTGCTCCAGCATGTGTGCTTCCCTGGAACCAGTGTGCTCCTTAACAAGCTCCTCTAATGCTCTTTGCTCTTCATCATCATCATCTATTTCACGCCCATAGGTTGCTTCTTGTAACATTTTGGCACTATCAAGTGCAGCTGATTTGTTGGGAAGACGTGATGTCTCTTTATTTTTCTGTTCCAACATCTCATCCAGGTCACGGACAGCAAGAATCAATTCAGAGTTTGACTCTTGCGTTTTCTGAAGTTGGATTCTAAGATTATTGTTGAGGTCCTTCTCATAATTCAGTTCTTGCCGAAGTTCCTCAATAAAAGCATAGGGATCACCGCCTTCAAATTGCATCTTGTTTCTCGATTTTGCCTCCTCTAAACGGCTCTGGAAAGCCTTAAGCTTTTCGCATTCTTCTCTGAAAGATTCTCTTTCCTCTTTCAACTTACTAATATCTCTTGAAAGCTCTTGTCCCCTTCTGCTCTCTTTCACAATCTGTTTGCGCAGAGTTTGCAGTTCCAACTCAGACATCTTTGCCTGTCTAGCCAAAGCTGAAAGCTCAGATGTAAGCTTTTCAACAACAATATCAGGGGCCTCCTGAGAAATCTCTCTTAGAAGGGCTTCTCTAGGAGTGCCTGATGAGTCATCTGTACTTTCTTCAAGAACCAAACCTCCTAGCCATTCCCATGATTTCTGGCACTCTTCATTGATCTGTTCAGAAACATCAGAGGTTGGTCTGATTTGAATTTGAGTATTGAGTCCCAAACTGCTATCTGAACTTGAAGTTGTAACATCAGATCCGCTAGATGCCCTACAGTTTCCATTCAATTCAGCACTGTGGTTTGTTTTCACATTGAGTGTTGTTTCCTGTTTAAGCAATGATTAAACCCAAATAGAAAATACACATTCATCAGTCACTCTGGTTGAGAAAACAAAATGATATAGCAACAGTAATACAATTAGGCAAAAAATCTTCATCTTTGAGGGCACGTAGTGTTACCAAAAGACAAGTCTTTACAATTCTGCACCATCTTACAATAGGAAGAAAACAAGTATGGTCACTTCAGCATTTGACTGGAAAAAATAAGAGAAAAGCTTACATCGTTAGTATGTTTTTTGATCCCTCCCTCCATATCTCCATTGCTCAACTTTGCCTTTAAGCTCCTATCTTGGGAATTCTGTTTCAGATTTTCACTTTCTTCAATCTCTCTACCAAGACAAAGAAAGAAAATATTTTCATTAAAATCTTTTAAGAGTCCAGGTGACACAGCAGCCAACAACAATGGAACAAGAGTTAACGTTATAACAGGAGCAAAAATGAAATGTCTCGGCACCTGTGATCAACTGAATCAAGCATCCTCTGAATTGAAACCTGTTTGAAGAAAATCAATTGAGCATTTGTTAATAATCAAAAGGGCCAGAAAAGGTCCCGAAGGACAAAATCGAAATAAAAGAAACGTGTTACTGGTAACAAAGATCAATAATTGTGTTTCTCAGCCTGCATGTTTCAGAAAGAGCAGATACTAACATGTAATACAATCGCTGATTTTGAGTTCTTGAGGGGCAGAGAGACAGAGGAAATTTTTGTTGCCAATGCATAACAAGAAAGGTCAAGGGAAGCCTCCCCAACAACTCCAGCTTTTAGAGATGCCTGCAAAAGCTCCCATCAAAGCAACTTTCAGACACAAGTCACTTGGGAAGAAAGCAAACTGTTTAAAAGTCATCTGATTAAAACAATTCATACTGTTCCGATGAGAAAGTGATAGATTCGCTCATGGATCTTCCCTGTTTTTGGCTCTCGAACAAATTTCACAGTTTCAATAAATGGAGTATCCCAAAAACAGCTTCCATCTCGAAATGTTGCCTTCTCTAATTTCACAGTGGGTTTCCCAACGTCGGCAGGTACCACAGATATCGTTAGTCCATCCCCTCCTATCTGTGACACCTACATTAAAGCACAAATTCCTGAATCTTTACTTCACTTTTTACTTGCAAATCTCCCACAAAACCAACAGAAGTAAAGTCTTGCAAAGAAGGGGGTAAAAAAAAAAAGAAAAAGCTTGCCTACCAAGAAAATGCAGGTGATTAAAACCTCAGAACTTGAAGATTTTATAATTTTAATGTAAAAAAAATGTGCCCCATTCATACTCCTGTTGGACTACAATCTGATATTCAATGCAGCATTCGAGCAACATCCCCTATGCACACAAACAAATTTTTTTTTTTTTTTAAAAAAAATAAAAAGCCTGACCATCCCACTCTCCATATTTAATCAGTAAAAGATAGAATTTCGTCCACAATCCTCTTTATTTTCAAGAAAAGTCCATTACCTTCAATCCCCAAATTACATTGCGACAGTAATCTTCTTAAAAGAAAAGAACTTTGACCGGTAGTTTGCCAGTTAAATAGTGTTCAAATTGCTATATCATGCGTAGCAATATATATACATCAAAACGTGAAAAATGCTTGAAATTAAATGAATTCATTGTGCAACTATGAACCACCTGAGTTGCATGGAACTGCAACTTAAATTCAGCTTTGATCTTGTTCTTATCGCTCCTCCATCGCGCCGACTTAAACATTTTTCCCTTTTTTCAGCATCAAAAACACATATTCTCAGCTGAAAATGCCAGACCTCGCCGGAGCCCAGCTCTGATCACAGGAGCTCCGGCGAACGTCGCCGGAAATCCACCATTCCTGTCAATGACCACCCATACACCCAAATTTCCAAAAACCCAGTTCGAAAATCAGTAGAACTGATTCAGAAACAGAGAAAGAAAGCAAGAAATTGCACCAGACAGTGACACCGGGTTGACTCAGCTGTGAATGCAAGTCCAATTCAGGGCCAAAATGGCGTCTTTCTCTATTTGGGTTTGACGCTAAACTCTCCGGAATGAACTCAAGAATGAACTGGGAGCCTAAAATAAATGTAAAACAGATCTGAAGTGAAAGAAGAGTGATGAAGTCGTGCCCAATATTTGGTTGCCTTCCTTCTCGCTCTCTCTCTCTCTCTCAATTCCAAAATGTTAAAGAGTGATGCAAGGGTAATAAGTATATGTAACAGTGATAGTCCCATTTTTATAATGACGTCATTTTATTCTCTAATTTTACTAATTGGAAAAGAACAAAAAGGTGAAAATAAAAAATTACAAGTGAAGCTTCTTTTGTTTAATGTAAGATATGTGATCAGAGATTAGGTAAAATTAATCTTCAAATATTTATTGATCGTCTGATCTAAGGAGACACCGTGACGGTGGTAGGTGTCAAAATGACAATTATGCCCCTGGAAGGCGTTTAATTTTTTCTTTTTTCTTTTTCTCTTTTTTGACTAACTCGGCTTCGTCCATATTCATAAGAATCCAAGGATTCCAAGGAATTTTGATAAACAAGCAAGCATAGGATTCCAAGTTGTTTTCCAAGAGTAATGGACATGTATTTATTGTAGCATTAATTATATGATTCTGGTATAGTGGAATCCGCTGAAAATTTTGACCATTATTGTGGAATTTGATGTTTTCATAATGAAACAATTAATTGAGGAGCGGCATGGCAATTCAATTTCAAAATTTTGTAATTAGCTTAAACACAATATAAATGTAAGAGAATTCTGCAGTCCCTTCTGTATCATTTCTTCATTTTATATCTTCTAATAATAATAATTATAGTTTGAATTTTAATTTTTTTAAAAATTATTACAGTGTAAGGATTAAAAACACTTTTTTCACTATTCAACGACAAAATCAAATTGGATGCATGATGCTCAAAAAAAAAAGACTATAGGCTCTTCCTATAATGTAAACAATTGATTGGAAAAAGGAAAATAACATGATTTTATGGAGAAGATAGAGTATTAATGTATTTGCGTAGATAGTACTATATTTTTTCTCCCTTCAATTAATATGTTTTGTCAACTCTCAGAACTTAAACACATGTGAAATATCTAAGCGATTTCAAGCCCTCTTTATAGGATCCTTTCAATCATGCTGGTGGGACATATTGCTTAGAGTTGTTAGATTTATTATATGATTTCCCAAATTTATTTAATGAATTATGATCGTAAAAGAGATGCACAACTTCTTCTTCTTTTTTTCCCTCATTTCGGGTTTCTTTTTTTGCTGTTAAATAAGTAAGGATAAAGGGTCCCTCGCTACAATATGGACGTCAAGTCGAAAATTCCAGCGGATAAGTGTTGTACTCGAAGCAGCCGAAATGTCCCCATGCGGTATCAACTTTGATTAACTAAATCAATCAATCGTCTAGGTCCATTCCATCTAGAACTGAAAAGTTTCTTGTTTTCTCACCTCAAAATAAAAACTACTTACAAGGGAAGGGAAAATAACAAAGGTCAAAAGAAATTGCTTAAGAATAAGGAAACAAGAGCCTTGATTTATTTAATCATACGGAAGAAAACATCTTTTTTTAATTAATCCATAAGAAATGAACTAACATATTTTGTATAGACATGTCTGTGTGTGTGTGTGTTTGTGTGAGATAGAAAATGTCGAGGATTTGCACCGTGCAAAATACAAATAAAATGTTTAAAATTGTAATGAATTCAGTGAATGGTATTTTACACAACTCAAAAAGTTTCTGTATTGCTTATTATACATGTTTATCATTTGATTTGATAAAAAATTCAAAAGGCGTATCAACAAATTTTATTATACATGCTTATTGAAAAAAAATATTTTTTTTTACTTGCTAAATTGAGATACGTTTGGTTTCTACATACAAATATATTTTATCAACTGAAAAAGAAAAAAGACAAAAAATTCAATTGACAAGTACTCCCCCCTTTTTTTATAACTGACGTTTAAGAAATTTGCTCTTAAGTACTTTTATCTGTCGTTTTACTATCCCCATGCAGCATTAATTATTTTTTCACAATTTTACCCTTTTATCTCTCTTTTCCAATACAGGGTTCTTAATTACTACTCCTAGTTAGTTTACATTGTTTTTGGCCTAGTAAAACAGCACCATTTAGTACTCTAGTGAGAGAAAACATGGGTGAATTGGACAATTAATGAGGGTACAAAAGGAAAGTAGTGTATAGATTTAAACAATGAAAAACTTTTCTTAATTGGTGTGCAAAACCTTAAACGTCAGTTATAAAAAAAGGGAGGGAGTATTTATTTAGGACGAGCCAAGGACATAAGAGTCAATAGAGGTGAGTTTGCTTCGTTTATGCCAAGTGCCAACGGACTCGTTGGAAACCACGGAGCTTGCCACCAAAAGACGGAGCCAATTCCCCAACGGTCAACTATGACCACCACAGGACCCGAGACTACGTAGTTAACGTATTAATCACTGGTGATTATTTTAATTTTTAGTTTATCTCCAGATAACGACCTGTTACCAAAATTAATACCTCTTCACCCAATTATTTAATTAAGCAACTTTAACTAAGCATGTATCTAACTCAATAATTACCTAATTTTTATTTCTTCTCCTTTCTTTTCTCTACTTTTCTGTCCGACTGTATTTTTTTTTATTACGCAGACCACCCGATATATATTTCTGTTCTGTCGGTAGCTAAGTGTGTAACAGAGATTCGGGTACAGTGCAAACTACAATTTATTTGCATGTATCAAATAAAAACATTTTCAACTCCTTAGTTATGAACTAGATTGACTTTTTTTTTTTTTTGGGTTTCGTTTTCTTTATGGGATTAACAAAAGTTAACATAAGTACTGAACAAGTTCTAGTCAGATGCCTGGTCCGGCCGTGCTTGTTGATTGACCCGGTTATGTGTGAAATGCTATTCCGGCAAGCACAAAAGCAAATATTGGAATTTAGAACTGGTCTTCTCAAATAAACGTACAAGAAAAGTGCATAATATTCTCGTCTATCAACTTTATTACAACACAGAAAAAAAATAGTTTTACCTTATTATCAATCAAGTAGTATTTGAGGGCAACAGATTAGAGCAATTTTAACCCAAGAATCCAAATGGAAATGTCAAAATATAACTATGGTAAAGTCAATAATAGCACTATGATTTGTGTGGAAAACAAATACTAGTATATTAGTGCTAGGATTTAAGAGAGGTTAAAATAGTGGGATATAAAATAATTTTTTCCCCCATGCAAAAAAAGGTAAGGGGATTAGCATATCGTATTTTGCCTATTCTCATATGATTTGGCACTGCTATGTCACCTTTGATCTATTGTAACTTCTTATATGCTGAAAAAAGAAAAGATCATTTTTGCCACAGCTGGATTTTGGACCAAAATAATAAAATTAAATGCTGGATGTTCTTCATGCAACATTTTTTGTTGTTTTCTGTATGTTTATGTGCTTCAAAGACAAAAAGGATTTTAAAAAAAAAAAAGACGGAAATTTCGAATGGAAACTGAAACTTGCATGGTTCTAGATAAGTTTCGACAACTGAAGAAAATAAAAATAAAATGTATTTTTTTTGTCTAAAAAATACTACATTTGTAACAGAAATGTTGCGCTCAGCCAGAAAGTATCCAATAAATTCACTGTAGAAATATATAGAGTGCTATCACGCACGGAGATTTCTGCCAACCCACAATGGATTCGTGTTTAAAAAGTATGAAATTATGATATCATAGCCACCAAACTATATGTTCCTATAATTTAGTGGATCATATTTCTATCAACTTTCACCTAATTAAGATTGCATCAAGAAACAAAACTAGCTAGTACTAGAACCCATAGACTTTTGAGCAATGTTTTTAAATTCGGATCAAAGAAGGAATCATATATAAGAGTCTTCGGTTCGTGATTGATCAGTTCGATCGATTCAACTTTGGTTTAAAGGTTTAATTTTTTTTATTTTAATATTAAATAATGTGAATAAAGCTGAAATCTATATTCTGAAAAAAAAGTTAGTAACGTCAATTGAACCACTTGTTTTTTATCAAATTTTAATCGGATTTGACCGATTTAATTAAACTTTTGAATCAACTAATGAACCAGACTAGAGACATAAACGATTTATGGTTCGACGGATCGAATCAGCGGATCCGATCCGATTATCAAAACATTGCTTGTGAGCAGGAGCTGATTGCTTGTGAGTAGGAGCTGAATATAGAGATCCCATGCCAGTGTTGGTACGGCAACACTGCTCCGAATGTAGTAATTAATGGCATGCTGACGATGTACGATAAATACAAAAGCTATTAGCCGTTTGGTGTCTGTAGGAAGCGGTTAAAATATCTACGGATGGACACACACGTACAGTATAGTAGAAGAAGAAGAAGAAGGCAACATGTTGTTCAAATCTAGTAGGGAACTTATGATTGAAGGCTCGTGGCCTCACAAAAAGGGGTATATATACTTCTAACCTTGGCTTGCCAACACTACAAAATACCAAATGGGATTTCATCATATGCCACCACCAATCGTTCTTTCAATTGTCGGACTCGGCTTAATTTGTTGGGATTCTGGTATCCCATAGTTTTCTAACATACCTGATCTCAGCTGAAAATTTCCCTGGAGATTTTCAGTCTGTACGTAGCTACATAATGTTCAAATCACTTTGATTGGATTTCTGTTTTAAGATCCTAAATAGTAATCTAGCCAGTTGATGCTTTTTTTTTTGTTTGACCGATTAATTCCAACAAATTCCAATCAAAACACAAATATATATATATATATATATATATATCGCACTAGCTACCTTTTTTTTGGTAATAAAAATATGGGTCCTCTATTTTTTGTTTAATTAAATCTTGTTCGGCATTGGAGAATTCAATTCAATTAGTATCTAGTCATATCCGACCTAATTTCTAACAACTGATTTAGAAATCTTTAAGCCGTCCAGCTATGGTAATTTGTCATACAATCTCCCTCAACTTTTGGTAAACGTAACCCTCAGTGTCCCAAGTTTTTTTTTTTCCTTTTTGTCCTTAAATCTTTAATCATACGGTTCAATTTGAATTTTCACTCCAATTACTACTACTGTTTTCCAAAAACAATTGCCTTTAACCTCCCACTAAACTTTGATTATTGTTAAAGTTAGTTTCCATCATCTGAATTTGGATGTAGTCTATAATTTCCTCTTGGTACAGATGCAGTCTATTACTAGTTTACTAGTACATGGCTTGCTTTACTTGATACGTGTAACATGAATACCTCGAAAGCTTACAGAAGAGGGCAAGGCAAAGATGGTGGTTTCGTTTTCCAACTTTTCTTGGCTTTAAAGTTGGTCATGGGCTGAGCGTGAGGTGGTCTTCACCAGCTAGTTAGCCACCATAGTTAAACTGTAATCCTATCCCGCGTGAGCTCTCCTATCTTAGGCGTATGTGCTTTGATCAGGAGCCACCAAATTGTCTACATTTTTATTCTTGTTTGTTGGTACAAAAACTTTAGATGGTTTTGTCCCCGAAATCATAGGTAGTTTATAGAGACAATTATAGATCATCAATTAACATAATCTTCACATTAACAACATATATAATTCGAAAATATGACCTTTATAAGGAAATGATTCAAAACTTATGACATATTTAGAGATTACCTGTTAACGTAACCTTCACACAATACAAAAATACTTATATATCGTTTATAGAAATGCTTATAATTAAATCACCTATTAACCTAACCTTTACATTAACAATATATATATATAATTTGAAAATAAGACCTTTGTGAGGAAGTGATTCGAAGCTTGTGAGTACTTATAGATTACTTATTAACGTAATCTTCACACGATAGAATTTGAAGACATGCACGACCCTTGTGAGAAGCAATCCGGAACGAATGTCTGTCGGCAAATTATCCAGTACTTCTGGCCATAACTAGAAGCACTAGAATATTCATATTGTGTGTATACCAACTTGTAGTTCATAGAAGACATTACTAGCAAAAGTAACTCTGAAATTCTGTCTTTCAATTCACCAGGGATTCAGTTCTTAATTAGCTGCCAAACCTTATTCATGCCTCAAGAAAACGGGGCCACGCCAACGCTAGACCAAACTTGGGTGGAGGGACCAAACATTATATTTTGAATGTGGTCATCCCTTTTTTTTTTTTTTTTGGAAAAATGTGTGGTCATCTTCAACCACCACTTATACTTAGGATACAATGTAACCAACTATATCACATGGTCGGACCACAAGTCGTTCTGCATAAATGTGCATACAAGTGCAATTTCGTGTTTTTAAATATCGCATGGCCTTTTTATCTAGGGAACAAATAGAGAACTAAGATGTAACTATGCATAAAATTAAGGCATTGATCAATGTGAATCAGGAAAAAATTCTATGCAATAACATTCATTTTGTTGTGTGAGACAAACTACAATATATGTTAAGAGTAAAAGGTTTAACAGAAATTTAGAATTAGGGAACTAATTGCTCGCACAAAGGTGTATTTTTGGACAATTGGAGAGTCATAAAACCTAGTTTTAAGAGAAATATTTAATCCATACAATATGCACTTATTTCTAAATTATACAGATCTGCAATTTAAAAAAAAAAAAAAAAGAAAGAGAAATTCACTGTCCCTCTCCTTCCAAAATTCAAAAATAGAGGGACTTCAAGGTAACATTAATTGGATTTTGTCCGAAAAATCCTTGATTGCAGAAAGCATTCATGTCAATTCATGTCACAAGAAGAGTGTGAGGAGATAAAAACTCCGTGGAGCCTACACCTAATCTAAGATTAGTAGCAAGCAGCAAATGCTCATGAATAGGCTTTTGACTATTCCCCCACTATTATTGTATTTCTTGTGTTCTTGATAAATGACCAAAAAAAAAAAAGAATAAGAAAGAATAAGAAGCAGAAATTTATGTGGAAGAAATCGGAATGATGCTCGGCTTATTAAGTTTCAGATTGTCAATGTCCTAGACCAAATCACCTACTCGGGGAAGTGGCCAAGGATAATTTGGTGGGCATGCAACATTAATGTTTGGGGATAGGCCTTTATCTACAGGGATCGTTTGGAAACCTGAATATTTTCACTGGATGGTCCCCTTCAACTTTCCCAACTTTCTCATGAGATTGAGAGTTACCCTTAATCCGATTACCCCTTATGGCGTTCACTGCACAAATGGTATCAATCTTAGTCCTCTTGATGCGAAAGCTTCAGAACTATAGAGCCCGTGAAAGCTAACTAGGAAAGAATGTTTTCTTTTCAACTAGTACTCAGCTATGATCAAGCAAAAGGCCTAATAATTAAGCTATCATGTGGGAAACTCGTATGAAAGTTAGCACCATAATAGCTGTTGATTGGATAAATAAGGGTTTCATCTTTAACTACGTACGTTGCATGGTCCATGTCGAGGAGTTATGGCACTTACAAATTTGTCCCTTTCCAGATGCATTTCATCATGCCTGCGAGGACCAAATGGAGATGTTCATTGGATAGCTTAAACCATAGAGAGTTTAACAGGGATGTTTCACTGAATATGCCGTTCAAATTTTAAATCAGGATGATGTAACCCTATGTATGATATTACTGATGCAACTGAATGATATCGATGCAATAGCTTGAAGTCTCTCCTGTCTCTCTTTTTTTTTTTTTTTTAAGTTAATGGTTTTGCAATTTACTCCCAGTAAATGGATAATTTTTTTAAACATGTAGTTCAAGAAATTTAATCAATGCATCAGCTGATGTGAATAGTTTACAACACCAATGCATTATGCAAAAAGTAACTCTCTATTCTTGTTAATCTTTCTCAATCTATCAGATTAGTTTGATGTTCAAACTAATTTTAACTTTTTCACTCTGCAAAATGACTGGGGAACCTTCTAATTAATTACACTGAATTCGGAAGAGAGGAAATTCTCTAGCTTAATTTGTGGGCAAGACTGATTACCGAACATGAATATGATAAATAAATATTTAAGTTCAAGCACATGAATGTGCCGGTGGACATATCAATTGATTACACTGACCCATATGTTCCATAATTGAATTTTCAATTACGGGTAGTAAAAAAACTTCACACATTATTTAGGATAAGGTGACTTTCTTTCCAGTAATTGCCATACATGTTATCATTTTTACCATTCTATCTACACTATCTTTTTGGGTCCTATTCATCTTAGTTTGATGTCTGTACTTAATTAGCACACTGAATATTGTACATGAATTCTAACTGCATGAGATCCTTGACTTTTTACGGACTCTTTAGGCAGTTATTCATTGACACACATTTTTGAGTAATGCTTGAAAAAAAAAAAGGAAAATATTTTTGAGTAATGCAACAATCACCATTTTCCCTCTTCAAAGGCAAAAACAAAAGTAGAAAAGAAAATATCCTGGGACTACGGGTACAAACAAGTTGAGTCAAGTTGAACTTTGGCCTAATTGAGCTCGCAAGCTAACGGAGATTAGTATTTTTGAACTCGAGTTCGATTTGATCGATTCGAATTCAACTCGAACTCGATGTTGACTGATCTCGAGTCATGCTCGTACTCGAGCCTCTCGCCATTTGCAGCCCTACCCGGGACATTGTAATTAGTATGCCAGCTGATCTGTTCGTTGCTCAACCATAAAGCAAATTATGGTGCTCATCCCACCAAAAAAAAAAAAAAAAAAAACTTTTTTCTCCAATGGTATCCTTTTGTCAAATTTTTATAGTAGGGATAGGCAATGATAGAGCCGCATTGAGTTACACTCACAACTTTGCAAAATTGAAAGAATGGTCTTGAACTTTTTATAATTTTTTATGTTTCTATTATAATTGCACCTCTTCAAATTTGAAAAAACAAAAAACCCTTTTTCCTTTACATTGTCCCCTTATATCATGAAAAATTCTCATTCCTCTTACATTAGCTCCCTGAACAATCATTTTCTTTTAGATATCTCTTCTACAGTATAAATGTTTTGAAACTATTAAAAGACAAATTTGATTACTATTTGAATAAAGAATAACTTTGATACTTTTAAAATACGAAAACTCAATAATAAAAATCTTGCTTCTATTTACAACTTTTTCACATAATACCAGCATTATTTTAGGTGTACAATACCGCCTCCACTGGCCATGGATCTTGACTCCGCCAATGGGAATAGGCACAAATTGTTAGCCCCAAGAGTAATAGTACTATTAAAATATGATAAGTTCTATAGCATTTTACTTCCATTTGGTATTACTCAAGATGTGGTTCTTTCGGGAACCACAGTTCGTATCCATGACACCAAAATAAGGAACCATCAACTTCTAATAATTGTAGGTCATAAAACAATTCTGGTAATAGCAAATGTTTAACGGCATTCAAAGATCATACTAAGAGAGATTTGGCTGAATTGATTACGCACCTTTCCATATAATTATGAAGCATAGGATCTTTTTTGAACAATGTACTTGGCAGGTGTGTGTCACCACTTTTAGTACTCCTACTCGACCAGAAAGGGAGAAAAAGACCGTTGTCTTGTTTTTGTTATCTATAATTGAATACTAGTGAAATAACACTAATCTTAGTTGATTCACCCCTTTTCTGGTCACGAGGAGATGATTACTTTGCTGTCGATCTTTTCTTTTCTTTTCTTTCACATGATAACATGGCATAAAATGTCATAAAGTGTCGTTAACTTGAACAAGGGTTAACTTCCTGAAAAGAAACATATGCTAAAGCCAAAAGGAGGAAAAGGAAACCAAGCAAGAGTGGACAAATTTCCCTCGATTACTCAGTCACGGGCCACAGCGGATTTTGGTCCTTCTAAAGATGCTATCTAATTCCTGCACGAATTTTTATCATTTCAAGTTGGCTAAAATGCAAAAGTTGCCGGCTTTTGTGGTTTCCTGTGGATTAAGTTTAGTAAAATGCAAAAGTCATTCTGCTGACTAGAAAAAAAAGTTGGCTAAAATGCACCCCTTGAGATTGGCTCGGACAGTCTCGGGTAGCCTCATTAAATTTCAAGATTGCATGTTCGAGTCACCTCTCACCCCTTGTGTATTCCTGGAGGACGGGGTGCACGAGCGCAGGGAGATTAGTCCGGCAAATGTTGGGATACTCCTTGTGTTGAACAAAAAAAAAAAAAAAATGGCTAAAATGCAATTTGATGATTTCGTGATAGTTTGGAGTAATTAACATTTACACGTCATATTTATTTATAAAGGTATAATGTACACACATTTACTATTACTTTTGTACATACAAATCCTATTCGTGTAGCTCAATCCTCAACTTTTATACAATCCTAAATCACAGCAAAGCAATCATGAGGCAATGTGCACAAGAATTCGACAAAGGAAGGTGCTCACGTGAAGATGGTCGACCCCATATGCATATAAACTATAAGCAACTAGCGAACACACATTATATTGTCCTACCACAGACTGTAAAAAAAGCAATTCCAAGGGGTCCAAGCTTTTTGTGCAGAAAGAAACATGACATTAGCATCTTCCATTCCCTTTGCCCTGCCAGCGCCGGTGGTCTCAGGTCTCATAAAAACAGATCATCATATCTGGAGGGCAGGAAAAAGAAAGAAAGAAAGAAAGAAAGATGTGTGAAATTTGAGAGAATATATAGATCCCAAGATATCTATCCCAAGCCAGCACTGAAGAAGATGAAGAAAAAAAACATCATGCGCTGGACAACCCTAAAGTCCTAAAATGTCACATGTGGGAAGTCCCCATCTATGTCACTCACTCACACACACACTTTCTTGTTCCTTGGAGTTGAGACGAAAAGGGTTAGCCATAGTCCAACCCATATCAACAGTGATTGATGTGCCAACACTCCCTCAGGGGCTTGATAGATAGGCGTCTTGTAGTTGTAGATGGATCAGGGAAACATGCCAACATGTAGGAGATTAAAGGGAAAATTGATGATCATGCATTTGTCTCTAGGGATTAAAAAACAAGAAGTAATCTAGAAATTCATGGCATCATTCTATGGGAAATTAATGCAGAAGAAGTTAAAGATTTTGGCTTCACTTTTCTCTTATACATCTAATTTTCCGTTCATGATATTTTAAGATAAATGTTAGTGACGGTCATTACAAGTTAAACAATCCAGCACCTAGTCCGTGTCAGTCAAATGGAAATTTTACATGATTTCGACATCCGCAATAATATATAATTTTTAGCTGGTCAAAATGAGGCTTCTCCAATTCCCTTGATTTGGAGGAGTCCAACCAAAATAGTCTAGTCTAATCTTGAAAAGCTTATCAATGGATTAAGAGTCGTCTTCGTGGGCCTGAAACAAGCACAGAGGAAAGATCCCTCATCTCAATGTAGTCTACGCTCGAGTTGCCGAGGACTTTCCTTCTAATCACTGTTCATCTGCTTGTTTGGCTCTAGACGACAACTTGTTATAGTATTTCACGGCCCATTGCAGTCTCATATTGCTCTTGGGCATTCACTACCCATTTGAATCTGAGGAATTCTATCCATTACTCTCTAAGCTGCAAGACTTGCCAGCTATTCCATTCTCTCTCATGATTCGGCTAGACCATTAGTTTCCTGCTATAAAACAATCTGCTTAATTAAAAATTTTTTTTTTTTTTTGTCAGCGACGATACATTTGTATAACCTACTCTATCCTAATCTACTTAAAACCACCCGGTTACTAGGTACATGAAATCTATACAGGTTTCACACACCTAACGCAGACAAATAATATTTTAAAGGCCCTTTACTGTACAGCGGTTTTACATAATATAAAATCTCTCGTATTTTGACCATCACCTTTTATAGCGTGCCGTTGCTGCATTACATTACGTTGTACTCGTAAAGTCATGACCAAGATTGGCCTCATTTCTCTGCACACGTTACAACTTAAGGGCTATTAATTTAAAGTAGATCTTCTGTGCAATTTTCTTTGACCAAAGACTATATATAAAAGTGCCCAAGTCCTATTGTCTCTAAAGTATAAATTATATATGCCAATTAGATTTATTATGGAAATTCAAGTGTTTGATGGCTAGCGTGCTTGGGATCAACTTCCAGGTTAGGACAGCAGTGGATGGAATAATGCTAATGATTCGATTCAGATCCCATTTGCCACCATTGTTTACTTTTCAAGCTTTAGACCAAATCTCAACCGAACCCCTTAATGTGTCAGCAAGAATACGACGAAAAAGGTTAGACAAATCAACAAATGCCAATTCTAAATCTAAGAAATTACCTCGAGAACTAAATAACTATTCAAATCTTTGGACTAGCTATAATTATTAAGTATTAAAGCAAAATGCAGTTGTATTTACTTGGTTTCTTTATGTATGTCTCCAGGACCAAATATAAATTCCAATTGATTTTTGGAGATAAGCATAGTCTGTATGTCCTTTGTCTACACATGCAGTAGCACACAAATGATAGCACTAGTGAGATGCATCTAGGGTTTTTAACGAATTGAACTAAATCAAGCCCAAATATGGAGGGAGGGGAGGGGAGGGGAGGGGAGGGTGGTGGCACGGTAATTAAGGGGGAGGGACTGTAATTAGGAAAGCCTGAATTCAAGACCTTCAATTTATTTTTTTTTTTAAAAAAAAAAAGAAGAAGAAAAGTCCAAATATTGTGAGGCTGGATTTGGAGTTTTAACTTTTAAATTCGATACCAACTCAAAGTTGTGGCCAATATGAATCCAAATCTCTAGTTTGGCCTTAATTTGATGCAATATCCGTGATGTTGAAATTTTAACTCAAAAGCCCTATAGTTTTACTTTGTTTTATTTTGAGTTTTATGTTTAATTTTCAAAACTTTATTTATTCCCTTACTTCAAAATTTAGGTTTCAACCAATATATTTGATGTAGTATCACATAATTGACCGATATCATTAACTCATATTTATCAATAAAAGCATGTGTATAGTAAATTTAAATTTTAAATAAGTAAACTATAAAACAAAAATAAATGTGAGCCCGGTTGAGAACATTTTGAATCAATTTGGTATTTGTTTATTTTTTTCTTCTATATAAGACTAGATGAGAAACACAATCTACTTGGCGCAGGATTCGAACTCCTAACCTTAATTGGTAGCGGAAATACCATAAGAGTGAAGCCTGGAAATTTGGGTAATCAAGCTGGTTAGCTAGCTCCATTTGTCTACTTGATCATCAATTTAGTTAAATGCTCGACATTTTGCAAATCTAAATCAAACCGTAAAGAAATTGAGCCTAAGCTGTTACTTAAGGCGTGATTCACAACCGTAGTCATGATACTGATAGCTATTTCAACATACTAAATTGAATCGTGGAGTAATTTTGTGCTTCATAGAGACCAGTCATGTCTTCCCAAAGATGAAATGGACAAAATGAATTTAAAGTTTGGATGGTCTCGTTCCGATCACTATCACGGATCAGAATCAGGCACCTCTCTAGGACAAAACTTTTACTTTTACTGTTACTCAAAAAAAGACATTTGCCCAACAAACGTCTCTGACAGATAACATCTTGTAGCATTACTGAGGCAACTGAATAAGGAGCACATTTCGGCCTGATTGCCAATTTTAATGGAAACATATTATCACTTTGAATATTAAAACCAAGTTGATCAAAACGTTTGACAAGAAAGTTTTAACCATTCCCACTTTTAATTAAACATATTCGGAAATTAAGAGCAAACATTTGACAATCGTGTTTCACAATCATTTGTCCAATTCATGTCGTACTTTTTTCCTCCTCCTTTTAAGGTTTTTCTAATTTAATTAAATCGCCATTGATTTCAAGTATCCTTTCAAGGTTACTGATGATCGGCATTTGTTCCTGGCTGCAACTGCTTGCCTATGCCATTGGTGACTTGCACTGAGTAAGAATCTAGAAGTCGTAGGTCTCAACTGTGGATCAATACAAAAATAACCAACTGATCATATATGTATACTTGGGTACGTTGCTGGTTTTTATGTTCTTTGTGCTCCAATTCCAATGCATGCTCAGACCCAGAATTATTCATGCAAAACACAATATTTGAAGTATGCGTCCCATAAAAACGAATGCATAGAGGGAGATACCAGAAACCAATAATATCATTTGTATAACACCTTCCCCTGTCCCTATTTTTTTGAAAGGGAAAGTACGACGATTTGAATAAAAAAACAACTCGGACGACGGATTGAATAAAAGCAATTCGGTTTTGTACCTAAAACAACACCCTTAAAAGTTAAAACCCTCCACTAAAGCCAAAAAAAAAAAAAAAATGCAAAAAGAATTCCCAAAAAGTGCATAATGGGCTGTAAGTTGACCAATCAAAATCGCAAAGCTCAGTTTCGTAGTGTGGAAGTATTCGGCATGAAATCATGTAAACAAAATAACAAGTAGAAGATATAATAGTAGTGTAATACTGGAGTGTCTGTAGCCGGCCCCAAGCAGCAGGCTGGCCGGCCGGCCTGCCTGCCTGCCTGCCTGGCTGCTGCCCATCTTTTGCCTCGTTAGATCTTCATGCAAACCACCAAACAGATGGCTATGTGCAGTGCACATGCATATGTATAAATACATATTCACCCATCACTCTCAAAGGACTCAAGTCTTTGATCAACTCACTCATTTGGTTAACTCCAAATTTTACTCCGGTTCTATATAAAACTTGAACCACTCTCAGAACTTTTTCTTCTTTCTTGCTCTCTCTCCCTCTCTCTCACGTGCGCGCACACACAGAAGAAGAGCTCTTAAAGGCTAAGCTATATATTTTCACAGTATTCGTGCTTGAAATCCCACTTTTGATCCCAAGATGAGGCAGGCTGGGACGTATTCGGGGATACTATCAGGAGGGATATCTGGAAAAACTGGACCTCATTCATTTCCGTTGGCTAGAATAAAGAAAATCATGAAGAAATCAGGAGATGATGTGAAGATGATATCTGGGGAGGCTCCCATTGTTCTCTCCAAGGCTTGTGAGCTTTTTGTTGAGGAAATTACCAGAAGGGCTTGGATGATGACCATGCAAGGCAAGAGGAGGACACTTCACAAAGAAGATGTTGCTTCCGCTGTTATAGCCACCGATATTTTTGACTTTCTTGTCAATTTGGTTTCTGAACGCTCTGCTACTTCTGAGCAGGAGGAGATCACTACTCCACCAGCCATGGATTTGGAGAGATAAACTGAAAAGAGCAAGATAAATAACTATTATATATAACCTCTCTTTATTCTTCGTATACTATTGTTTTCCCCCTTATAATTTTCATATACAGAATATAAACAGTTTCTATGATGATTACTGTCAATTGGAGCCACAAGATTAAGCATCTTATTTCAACATTGTAACCTTGATTAAATGTGTATTATTTTGACAATTGCTTCTTAATTTCTCAGAACTCAACCCTACGTGTTGCGGCCTGTAACAGGTTCCATCCACAAGGCATGTAATGTTTTTATTTTCTGCATTTGAAAAAACGAGGTATATTTCAAATAGTTGACTTTGTACCATTGAACTCCAACGAAGGCATTTAATCTAAACCGGTTTGGAGCTGAACCCCCAGGGCCAAGTATTTCCAACAATTTGATGCAACTTCGTGCATTTTAGCTGGAGGAAGCCGGCCTTTTGCATGCCCTTGGTCACAAAATAATAATAATAAGAATACTAGGAGAGTAAGTATACATGTTTTTGTTAAACTTTTTGTGAAACCTTCAGAGTATACATGTAGGATATCAAATTAAAAACGTTCGTTCATAATAAGAACATCAATTACAATCAATGGGTCAACAATTCTCATATTAAAAAAAGTTACCTGCAACGCGGAATATCGACAAAACTGCAAATTAGCTGACCATACAAATAAATTTTAGTTCAATATCATAATAATACAAAAAAAAAAAAAAACGTGTACTCATCTGAAACTAACATTTTAGAAATAATTAGCCATCCTACTAAAATTTAGATTGAGTTTGTATTTTGGAATATAGAAGCATTAAAATCTGAGAACATGAATTAAAACGACGGGAAGACCCAAACTGGCGGACCTATGTGACTAAAAGACTGAACACCACCAAAGCGCTCAAATTTGCCATCTCCAAGGTCGTAAATGCCCATGTCCTTGCCACCCCCAATCCCAGTATCATCGTAGGCTTCTCGGTAGGCATTTATGCAATCATCGGTAAAATAAAGGGATAATTTCAGAAACCTCCCCTGAGGTTTCTGACAGTCTCAAGGACCTCTCCTGAAGTTCCGAAAATCCCTTATACCTCCCCTGTCAGATTGTTGGGTCCCAAAATGACTTGAAAGACGTTGAATTGACACAAATATTCCTGCTGTTGAAATAATATATTCTGATAATAACATGAATTAATTAGTGAAATGAGTAATAGAAAGGATTAAGTAACTTAACTGGAATTTGATAATAAAATGAATTGCTAATTTCGGCTAAAAGAAAAGGCGCCAAAAATGGGCGCCCATTTGGTTGTTGATGTGACAATGGTAGCTGACTGAACGTTAATTTTGGTGAGGAATAGACCTTCTTGAGCCATACTGATCATGAGAAGAGCATTTGAGAGCTCCAGGAGAAACGGGAGAATTCTTTGAAGAAATTGAGTTCTGGAAATTGAGCTGAAATATTGCTGCAAAGGGTGAACTGTTGGTGTTCTGAGAGCATCTGAAGCAAAGCAAGGTTAGATACTACGTAGTATATGGCTGATGAAGGTTACTGACCGTGTGGAAACTGAGCATGTCTTCTTATTTTTCTACATTAGCTCTGCGTTTCTGCTTTTGTTATTGATATGATCACCTGACAATGTTTTCATTATTTCTGGTTATAATAGTTATAAACTAGAATGTGTATTCATGCATATGTGATGGTGCTGTTTATATGCATCATACAAAGTGGTTTGCATGAGGTCTAGGGAGTTACTCTGTCATAGTATTATATGTTTGTATACATTGAAGTTCATAAATGGTGTATCTGATGTTGTAAGATGGTGACTGGTGATGTGCATGACATTGTACTCCATTGTGGAGGGACAAAAGTTCGAATTTCCAATATAAATCCTGAAAAATACACTTTCATTAATCTGCTGAATGATGTTGTCGAGAAGGCATTACATGAACTGCCTGGAAATATTAATCTTCTTATACATATGAGATGTGCAATACCGGGAACAGAAGCTTACATTAATGTGAATGATGATGAAACTGTCCATGATATGTTCAGTGTGTATGAAGGTCAACCAGTCATAAATATAGAGGTGTTCAACATGGACATTATCCCAACTGAACAACCTGTCATGTTGTTGAGAAAGATTGATGGTGAGAGTGAGCACATAGAAATTCAGAACAAACATTCTGCCTTGGCTGCTGATGAGCAGAATGTTCATGTTATTGACTCCCAGGATGAGGGGTATGAGGGTGAATCGAGCTCTGATGAATCATGGAAGCAAGGATTTTGATGATGACAATGAAGATGATATAGGTGATGAGCTAATGGTTCTGTCTGAGAATTCTAGCAGTGATGAAAGTTTTCAAAACTTGGATAATAATGAAACTGGTGATCTAATTGTACCAGATTCTGAATCTGAGCAAGAAATGGACCATTTAAAAGAAGTGCTAAGAAACAAGATGTGGACTTACAATCCAAGAGAGGACATAGAATTCAAGAAGGGACAGTTATTCACTAATGTTGATGCCTTTAGAGCAGCACTGAAGGATTATGTGATCCAAAAAGGATTTCACATCAAAAGGCTGAAGAATGAGAAAACCAGGTGTACTGCAATCTGTGATGTTGCTGGATGTACATGGAGGATTCATGCGTCCCCTATAGCTAATTCAGTAACATTTATGATTAAGACATACACACATGAACACACATGTGTGATGGATAATAAAAATCGTAAGGCCACCTTTGACTGGATGGCCAAAAAACTGATAGCTGTGAGAACCTATCCTAACTTGTCAAGAAAGGGCATTGAAGCTGAGATGCTAAAATATGGCGTGCATCCTAACAAACAGCAAGTGTATAGAGCCAAACAAAAGGCAAGAGAAGAGATTGAAGGCACACATTCAGAATCATATAGTAAACTGTCCAAATATGTTGTGCTTCTTAGGCAACATAATCCTGGTAATGTTTATAAGATTCATTATGACAGACCAAATCTACTAGTTGAACCAAGGTTCCTGAGACTTTTTATTAGCTTTAAAAGTCAGAAAGATGGATTTTTAGGTAGTTGTAGATCCTTTGTTGGATTTGATGGATGTCATTTGAAAGGTAGTTTTGGTGGAGTATTGCTGGCTGCTGTTGCATTAGATGGTAATAACAGCATATTTTCCATTGCTTTTGCTATTGTTGAGGTAGAAAACAAAGAGACTTGGAGTTAGTTCTTTCATTTCTTTGAAAAATTCTTTGGACCATTCGATAACAACTGTCCCTTAACTGTCATGAGTGATAGACAAAAGGTATTACTAAATACTTTACTTCGCCAAATTTGGACAACCTGCTGTGTAGATATGGTAAAAAAGGCTGACTGATTTTTTGCTTTTGATGTAGGGGTGAACATTGTATATGAACAGCTGCTGCCATCTGCAATTGGAAGATACTGTTGCAGACATATTTCCATGAACTTTAAGTCTCAATTCCCTGGAGTGTTACTGAGCACCTTCTTTTGGCAAGCTGCTAAGAGTTATGATGCAATTGGATTTACACAAGCAATGCAGAGAATCAAGGTCATGAATATAGAAGCATGGAGGTACTTATCCAAGATTCCAGTTTCTACTTGGGCTAGACATGCTTTCTCAACAGATTTGAAATGTGACCATGTCACAAACAATTTCACGGAATCCTTCAATGCTTGGATTGGAGACTTAGGGTGCCAACCAATACTGACACTTGTTGAAGGACTGAGGAAAAACTTTATGAAGAAATTACACAAAAGGTACCAAAAGGCTTGCACATGGACGTCTGCTATCCCAAAAAACATCATAGAAAAGCTCAAGAAAATTGTAATACATTCTAGGAGATGTTCATTGCAGATGGCCAGTGAGGATTTGTTTGAAGTTACTGATGGTGACAGAACGTTTATAGTGAGTTTGAACCAGAAAACTTGTGACTGTGGAGCTTTCCAATTGTCTAGACTCCCATGCAAGCATGCTGCACTTGGAATTGTATACAGAAGACAGAAGTTGGAGACATACTGTGATCCTTGCTTCTCAACAGAAATGTATCTCAAGACATACAGTGGCATGATACATCCAATTCCTCACGAGAAGAGATGGCCTCCATTAATTGATGTCACACCAAAAACTGTCTTTCCACCACCATTGAGAAGAGCTCCAGGTCGTCCAAGAGTTAATAGAAGGAGAGGGCCTGATGAGCCAAGCCAATCTCAAGCAAAAAGGTCAACCACTATGAGATGTGGCAACTGCAAAGCTACTGGACATAATACTATAACATGTCAAAGAACACCTGTGAGACAAAGGAGTACAAGCACCAACACAAACAAGGTTCAGTCTAGTGGTTTAATTGAGAGACTTGAAATTGCTAAGCGAGCTTGTAATTTGTTATTAATTTTCATGTCAGGGGACTCAATTTGTTAGAGGAAAGCCAGGAAGGGGAATTGCAAATACAGGACTTGCAGGATCTGTTCTATGGGTTATAATTCTTTTAGATTCAGAAACAGACTTTTCTTATGTTGCTGTTGTCTGATGAGCTAATGCTTGCTATTGATTTGTGCAGGATCATGCTGATGGCAATGTGCCTATTGTCGTTTCTAGTCAAGGCAGTAACCCAAGTTCATCAACTCAATCACCATTAATGAATGCTGACTTGAATCTGCAAACAGCAACCAATGCTACTAAGAGAAAGGTATTTGTTCCTTAATCCTTTTTCAGAGATAGCTGCACTTTTAATGCTTATTTACATGCCTATATATTAATACATACTTCATCTGCAATTTCAGAGAGGACGACCTTCCAACAAATCTGCTCCATCTGTTGTATATAACCCCAAAAGGAAAACTTCAACAGTAGTACCTCAACCATTTGCAGGAATGCATACTGCTGCACTACATCCCAGTGGAAGTGCCCAAGTACAAACTGATGTCAACATCAATGCTTCAGTTTCTCATGATTCTCACAATGTCAGCAGCAGCTTCACCTTTTAGTAGAATCTATTAAGAGTCTTTTGTTATTTGGATATCAGAGGACATGAATATCTGATCATTACTTGTCGACATAGGAGAAATGGCAATATCTGATGTCTTGGTTATCTAATTTTGGTATCTGAACATTAGTTATCTGATGTTTTGGACAAATTTATCTTTTTGTATCAACCTGGATGCATGAGTGGAAAGATTTGGCTATTGTACACTCAAAGTGCTACTCAACAGAAGACTGAAGTTCCATTTGCACTATTACTTGTACACTGTATTTTTGTATAATCTGTCATATGGTATTCAATAAGCAAAACTGGAAGCACATGATAATGAATCTGGTTCTTTACTATTATGAATCAATACTCATTTGATATCTTTTACAGTCAACATAACAACATAGACAGCTAAAAATACAAGGTTCATTAAAAGCATCAATTTCACTATGGAGTTGAACTTGACAGCATTCAATTTCTGCACTTGATCACCTCTTTGTATGATTGAATGTCCTCCTGCTCTTTGCCTGCTCACTTGACCATCTTCAGACCCTTCGAACCACTGAAACAATATCAACAACAAAATGTAAATAGTTATGAATAACAGGTTCATTATAAGCAGCCATTTCACAATGGAGTTCGACTGCTCTACTTTGGCAAACTGTATCTGATCCTCCTTTTGCATGCTTGAACGTTGATCTGTTCTTTGGTTGCTCACTTCACCTTCTTCAGGTCCTTCGAACCACTGAAAGAATTTGCAATTTGAGCAGCAGAAATAGAGCTTGTTCGGATTCCTCCTGCTCTCAGAAATCTTAATACTTGCTTTCCGATGACAATGGCAATATCTATTTCTTATTGAAAATGAAGTTGGTGAATTCCATGATGAATCTACCAGGCTTGAAGAAGCCATGTGCATCTGTTTGTACGTAGTTTAGCTTTGCTACTTGTATGAGCACTTTTGCAGAAACCTCAGCCACAACCCAACAACATTCACTGCTTTCTCTTGCAACTTCAGTAGGCAATTATGTAGAGCTCCAAAGCAACACAACTGTTTCTTATTACCGTTACAAAGAACTGCTTTGAGAGCCGTTGGCATGAACCAGAAGACAATTTCTTGCAATACAGCCTTACCTTTTTCCATCAGTTTCACATACACCCCCTGCAATTTCAAAGGAACTAGATTCCATTGAAATTTTCAACATAAACATCCTCACTAATGACAATCTTGAGGGCAGAGGTGGAATTTCTTTATTTTCTCTCTCCTAAAACACATTTTATATTCATTGTCCACCTCAATTGGGTTGGACCTGAAACTATCTACTTAGTTTTAGGGGAGGTATAAGGGATTTTCGGAACTTCAGGGGAGGTCCTTGAGACTGTTAGAAACCTCCCAGGGGAGGTTTCTGAAATTATCCCTAAAATAAATACAATTAGGCCTAATGACCCCAGGAAAGCTGCCAGTGGTGGCATCAATTGAGAATGCAACATTATGCCCAACGAAGATTGACTTATTTCCCAGGCTTGAAATCTCTTCCCCTCGGCCGTTGGTTAAATCCAATTGGATGACACGAAATTTCTCGGCCCCCATATTCCCCGTCGTCCCTGACATAGATCCCGTCTCGAGCAACTATAAATAATTGATCATCACCTGCTGCGGATGGGGATGATTCTGCCGGTAGATATAATTTACACCTGCTAATGGATGTTCCATCCTTGAATTTGGGATCTATGCTAAAGGGATTTTTTGCGACGGAGGGATGATGATCAGGTGCTGAAACATCCCAAACCCAAACATGACCTCCGAAACCGATCGCGTAGAATTTGCCATTGTGGTAATTTTTTTTTTTTTCAATTGTCATCTCTACTCCTACTCCTACTCCTACTCTATCTACGGGGGAGGCTCAATTGAGCCTATGGGAACCGATGGGGACAGAACCACCACCCGATCAGACGGGTGCACTACGCACCCGTCTGGATTTGAAGCAGAGCCACAAGAGTGGCATTTTTGGTGGGAGGCAAGGTTTGAACCCTTGCCTCCCACCCCACCAAAGCCTTAAGGGCTTGGTGGTGGCCACCAGCCATTGTGATAATTCACGTCGCTGAATGCACCCCGTCTGGATTCTATTCCTGTCCAAGACTCGTCTCCGGGTCTCCAGTACCCAAGATATTGTCCTCTGCTGTGAACCACCATGACAACGTAGTCTATTATGAAGTGTGCTATTATGAAGAAAATTTATTATTCCTCAATTCGTTTCATATCCACATGCATTAAATTGAATTTTAACAACGTACAATTACGACATGTTTGATGACCAATTGAAGTACTTGAACTAATAAATGGAACTATTACGTTAAGATCATCTAATCTAATCTGTTTGGATTGTAAATTATTAGAGATATTTTTACTGTAGCACTTTTTGTGATGTGATGTATGTGAAATAAAAAGGTAATTGGGAAGGTAAAAAGGTGTATTGGAAATTGTAATGATAATGTAAGCAAATAAATTTGAGAAAATAAAAGCCAATCCAAACAAACCCTGTCAACTAGTAATTGATAAAAGCTACGCTGTGACCGGAGTATAATTCCAATCAAATTTGGAACTGTACCATTGAAAGTCTCGGGGTATTTTGCAACTCACTCGTAATTTCAATTCGCAAACTTGCAACTAATCCCAAATTTATTTAGCGAACAAAACTTAGTACTAGTCACTAACCTCGCTGATTTTCCAAATTAGGCCTTCAATTTTACAACAGTTCTCCAAACACCCCTCTTTTGATCTGCATTATTCTCTCCAAACCCCATCTATTCATCTAAATCAATTCTTCTGATAATCAGCTCCAATTCAAGTAGCGACATTCATAGAGAACACGCTTGTGAAGGCAGGGCCGGATTGTCTGACCTTATAAATTTTAGATGAACTCGCGGGGGAGGTATCCGCCGGGGATCTGGAACGGCCGCGGCGGAGGCGGAGCTGGAGGTTTTGGGACAGTAAACGCTAACCCTAATTTTCAGAATCGAAACCCCACTTACTATCATCATCAGCAGCAACAACAGCAATTTCAGCAAAATTATGGCCAGAGAAATTTACAGAATCAACAACACCACCATCATTTCCAGCAGCAGCAGCAGTGGATGAGACGAAATCCTGGTGGGACTCCATCTGATTCTTCTGTTAATGAAGTTGAAAAAACTGTCCAGCCCGTTACTCCTGATTCTGGGTACCTTACCTTTCGTGCTGTCATTTTAGGAACTTTTTGTGTCCGTTGTTTTGCATTTTCTGAAATAAAGTGCGAGTCTTTTCGCTAATTCCTGTGGTGTTTAGTTTCAGTAATTTTTTTTTTTTGGCTGGCGGACGAAATGTGTAGTTGTGTTATCTTGCTGTCTTGACAGATTTTGCGGCATTTTGAGTTGGGATTTATTTTTAAAATTTGTTGGCACGTATGATCTTATATTAGATGGGGTTGGGTCGTTTTGGTGTTGGATCGATATATAGGGGCTGTGCAATGTCAAGTGTTAGTGGTAGTTTTTGATAGCACATGTATTTTTATTTTTATGCAAATTCAAAAAAGAAGTGTTTTTTCAGCTAAAAATGGGTAGAGCATACTGGTTTTCTTGTTTATAGACGTGAAGCTTTGATTTCCTGCATGCCGTTTCATTTCAAACATGAATACTGGCGTAGGGTTGCAGCGATATTGAGTCTACTTTGTACCATGAATTATCAAGACCTTACTTTGTGAGCTACCAGTATCGGGTGGCCAAAGTAAAAAACTTTCATATTGTTTTCTTTCGAAGTTCATGTGCGTTGCCTTTCGCATAAAGCATTTTCAGGTTTCCAAAAATCATGGCGTGGTTGTTCTTGTTGTTGAACCTACTAACGTACTTTTTTTCATGTATTGTTACTATCCATGCTTGCATCCCTGTACTTGTGGTTGATTGACTTGCTAAATACTAGGATATGTCCATAGTATCTCAAATCTCTTCGTTTTCTGCATAGTAGCTTCCTTTTATAATTAACTTCTTTTGGACTTGTATTCTTCTTGTCCACATAGCTCTCAGGATTGGAAGGCTCGATTGAAGTTACCACCACCTGACACTCGATATAAAACAGAGGTATGTTAGGATGCGTGCCCATCCCACGAAAAAGTGGTTTACTTGCACTTGCCATTGATTGTAACTTCTTAACCGATGTTGAATTTCAGCTAGCAAATGACCTTCATTTCTGTTTTCTACTATGATCATGGTTGCTATTGCCTCTTAAAATCAATGGGGTTGCATTCTAGTCTTTACTCAAAAAGTATTATTGCAGAAACCTGAATTTTGAAGAAAACAACCACAAGCACTCAATGATAAAGAAAACTAAGAACAAAAAGAAAAATCTTAGTTGCATGACTCATAATTTAGTTGTTGTACAGGATGTTACTGCAACTAAAGGGAATGAGTTTGAGGATTACTTCTTGAAACGTGAATTGCTTATGGGAATATATGAGAAGGGCTTTGAAAGACCTTCTCCCATCCAGGAAGAAAGTATTCCTATTGCTCTTACTGGAAGTGACATTCTTGCTAGAGCCAAAAATGGAACTGGAAAAACTGCCGCATTTTGTATCCCTGCATTAGAGAAAATTGATACGGATTACAATGTGATTCAAGGTACCTCCTCTGCACATTTACCTTTTTAATACTTAAAGTCTTCATACGCTCCAAATGCATCTTTCATAGTATTCCCTTTGTATGAGTTTTAGTAGCATTTAGTTCAATAGTGGGCATTTAGCCCAGTGTTTGGATAAAGTATCAAACTGAATCTTCATGGTAATCTCAAATGCAATTTGTTGAAAACATGGACAGCAATCTATATGACATTGAAGTCCATGTTTAGCCTTTTCTGCATACAGTTATAAGGAGGAAACCTTTTTTAACCTCATGTAGTAATTTGTGAGCACATTTTAGTTATGTGCATAACTCTTTTGTTGGACCTATTATCCTTAAGAAAGTGTATAATAAGCATTAAGTTTGATTTATTAGACTATTTGTTTATTTGACTGTAAAATCTGGTATACTGCACTGCTGGTGGTCTAGCTGTCTCACCCGTAGCTTTTCTGGTATTTTTAAAACTGGATGCAGTTGTGATACTCGTCCCAACCAGAGAATTAGCTCTTCAGACATCACAAGTTTGTAAGGAACTAGGGAAGCACTTGAAAATACAGGTCATGGTTTCCACCGGAGGAACCAATTTAAAGGATGATATTATGCGGTTGTATCAACCTGTACATTTGCTGGTCGGGACTCCTGGGAGAGTACTTGATCTTACCCAAAAAGGTGTTTGCATTTTGAAAGATTGTGCAATGCTTGTCATGGATGAGGTATATTGATGAGTAATTTCATGCTTGTTTTTTGAAATTTCCTGTTCGCAATACTTTATATATGTAAACAGGTATCTATGTGTTTGTCTGTGTTTTTGTATGCACTGCATGTCTTCCTATATCCTAATATAACTTTTTGGATACCCAGAAACTTTTTGTGCCGAGGCATTTGACTACCTAATTGAGTTGTCCAAATGGATTTTGGGCTTTGCTTCTAGAATCCAGCTTTATATGCTTTTTTTATTTTGGTTCTTGAGAGGTTTAGTTTGGGAATTTGTGAAGATTTTTTATTGTTTGATTTTTACTACTGGAGTGATCTGGTGGAATATGAAATGTGCTTAAATTCACAGGCAGATAAACTCTTATCCCCAGAGTTTCAACCTTCATTGGAGCAGCTGATAGCATTTCTTCCTGTGAATCGACAAATTTTGATGTTTTCAGCAACATTTCCGGTGACTGTCAAAGAATTCAAGGATAGATATCTAAAGAAACCCTATGTCGTTAATCTCATGGATGAGCTAACTCTCAAAGGTATTACTCAATATTATGCTTTTGTAGAAGAAAGACAAAAGGTTCACTGCCTCAATACTCTTTTTTCCAAGGTTTGACTGTAACCCACTTGTGTTGCTTCTCCATTTTTTTCTGGTGACAAACTTTACAAGTGCACTCATTTGTTTGCAGCTGCAAATCAACCAATCAATTATCTTTTGCAACTCTGTTAACCGAGTTGAGTTACTAGCCAAAAAAATTACAGAGCTGGGCTACTCTTGCTTCTATATTCATGCTAAGATGCTCCAAGATCATAGGAACAGAGTATTTCATGACTTCCGTAATGGTGCTTGCAGGAATCTTGTATGCACTGGTCAGTAATTGATTTTTTTCACTTCAACTTCCAGCAATTTCTTTATGATGCTGCTACTATTTTGTACCGACTGTAATCCAAGTTGCAATCACTTTTATGCAATTTCACTGCCTAGATCTCTCTGGAGCTTTTGTTACATGTTTGGTAAAAAACTAATTTTCAAGGCAGCTCTGATCTGTTTGCATCACCTGCTTCCTGTAATTCATCTTAATATACTTTCCTGAAGAGCAACCTTTGTCATCAGTTAATATTCTGTCCCCCCATCCCAAAAAAAAAAAAAAACCCTTCTCATCCTGATGCTGTCTCCATTAACTTCACACGAAGCATTACATCTGACCTTGCACTACTGTAATTTGGAGCTGAAAACTGTAGGATACTCGTCGACAGATCCATGTCTATTTCGGATCACAGATTACTTTTTGAATTTTAATCAATAGTAGGTATGGTTCTAGTTTCAATTCTGTGTTATATTGCTCTGGATGAAGATTTTTTTGTGTAATATGCTTTGCAAGGGGAGGTCATTTTGACAATTGTAAAGAGGAAGAGATGGTCTTTTGTCCTTTAGGGATACTTTTATATAGTTGGGGCACAAAAATTGAATCAAAGTTGTGTTTTTATATGCGGACCAATGCTCTTCAATAGAATAAGTTTCAATGTAACTAGCCATACACTTTAATGAGTCTATCTTCATTTACTTCAAATGCGTGCTTGTTTTAAAATTGTTGGTTGCATTTCCACTTTCTGTGGTCAAGCATGGATGAATGATACAACTTTATGTCAAGGGTTCTGATTTTAGCGGAATTTTTTATTTGGACAGATTTGTTTACCCGGGGAATAGACATTCAAGCTGTCAATGTTGTCATAAATTTTGATTTTCCAAAAACTTCAGAAACATATCTGCACAGGGTATGTATGCAGTTAATATTGAAGAGCTGTACCGTACAGTTTTGTACTACTTGATGATATTGGAAATTCTCTGTTTAGGTGGGGCGTTCTGGAAGATTTGGACATCTTGGGTTGGCCGTGAATTTGATCACCTATGAAGATCGTTTCAACCTGTATGTACTTTTTCTGCCTTTGTGATTTATTTATTCCTTTTATGTGCTGTTTTTCATGATTTCTAAAATTGTTAATAACTCCGTATCTCTCTCTTTTAGGTATAGGATTGAGCAAGAGCTTGGAACTGAGATAAAACAAATTCCACCTCTCATAGACCAAGCAATTTACTGCCGATGACATGCAAAGAAACCTGAATATGGTGAGTGAGAGAAAAGATTAAAGCAATTATTGCAGTGATTAGATACGATATGGAAGAAAGGGAATGCTCAGGCTCAGCTTGGGCTCCATTTTGCTTGTTCTGTATAATTGTTGTTGGACAAGTTTAATTGCCCCATAAGAGTTTGTGCTGTTTAGGCAGTAACCATGCTTGGAATTCTTTTCAAGGTGAGTTCGTACAATTTAGAATTTTGACTCCCCAAGTGATGGTAAAAAGTGGCTAGCTACCCCTTGTTTCCGGGCAGAATTTGAAGTCTTGCCTGGATCTTGATATTATTAAATCAGACTCCCCAACTGGTTGGTTGGTGCTGTAATTTTTAACTCAGAGCACAACTTATACAGCAAGATGGGATCTCTCCTTTTTTTCGTTTTGCCTGTTGTTTATTCTGCTGGTATCCGATTGGTTCATAACTTTATTTGAACGCCTCCTGTATTGAGTTCGTTTGCCTAAAATTTCCCCTCTCTGTTTTCGCTTGAAATGAAACATAATACCCCTAGAACTGAGTGGTATTTCTAACGATTTCTCTATGCACGGGGAATTCTGGGATACAAAGGAAAGTTTGTAATTGTGTAGCTGTTCAAGAAATTTCATCTCCTTCCTAGCTGTCTTTTTTCCTTCCTTTCACTTTAGTAGAAATTGCAAGTTTGTTTGTCAATTTTTTGTTTTGGGGTTAAGGTTATTCTCCAACCTGACATTTGTAAGTACTATCTATTAAACTTAAAACAGAACAGAACTGATTTAGGACTTACAACTTCGTTCAGCCTCTGCTTGTTCTTGTGGAAGCATTCAAGTATTGATGATTATCTTTAAATTGCCATTGTATAGTACGTGAAAACCAAACCAAAAGGTCGTTTCTGATTCTTGAGAGAATAACCCATTCATCCATGATTCACCAATTCCAGCTATTGCCCATGGGATTATTAATTCGTGATAAAGTCCTACAAACTTAACCATTATTTTTTTTTGTAAGGTGCAATTGAAATTCACAAAATTTTTGAAGCCTCATTCGCCAGTGCGAGAACAAGGAAGCAATACAGGAGAGCAGGCAGCATCTTAGGCTTGGTTTGTTGGAATCAGACCAAATTGATTTTCAGAACTTGATTGGAGCAATCCAAGAAAATTACAGATGTCACACACATACAGCCCTCAAGTTGAGCACACAAACAAGTGAATGAAGGAAAAAGCGAAAGTGAATTATTTACCATTAAACAACAGAATACAAAAAAAAAAAAAAAAAATAATAATTACAGAAGGTGCAAACCAATATTTGTACTTCCTTCTTTCAATCCTTGTCATGTTACCTGTAATGGGAGGAAAAGTTTTAGGAACCGAAGCATGCGAATAACTTTTTTGGGACGTTGCCAGTTGAGCGGAATTTGGCTGCCGTTTCCTCAACCTTGAGAATATCCTCTCCTCGTTTTGCTTCAACCATTGCCCTCTTTTCCTCAGATTTCCTGTGAATTTCGGCCATTTTATTTTTCATCCTTTCTGCAGCTTTGGCCTTCTTCTTCTCAAATTCTTCCTGCTCATTCATGCACGACGAACGGTTACACATGTCTAAACAAGAGCTGCCTTGCTCAAGAAAACATTTACAGTTGATATAACATGAATTACGAATCATGTGTCTAAACAAGAGCTACCACATTCCAAGGCCCTCGTCATTGCTTTGCTTAAACAATATAAAAGAAGAAACACGTATCATGGGTTGTTCAGGCTTAGCTTCTCTGAAAGATATAAAAAAGGTACTCCAAATTTTGATATTATGCACTGTTCGTATTCTCTCGTAAAGGTATTTTTTTTTTACTGAAATTAAGCAAAGATATTTAGAGTGCCCAAAATAGTTTAGCTGAAAAGGTAGGAATCAGCTTAATTTGAACAAATTACTAGAGTTAAGGCAGCTAAGTGACTCCCTCCTAAGAAAATTAACAGCAGGAAAGCCTTTACCTCAATCAGCTTTAGTTCCACCTCTACTGATGCTTTTTTTGTGTTCTCCCATGCACCAATGGAAGACAACTTTTTATAAGCCCTGAAGAATTATAATACTGAGGTAAATACAACTAAATACCAAACCATCAAAGAGGAAAACATCAAGTAAAAAAGAACTTTATATTGATTGAGGCAGAAGGCAAACAAATTTAGACATAAGAGTCTCAATTTCGATTCATTGATGCGCACTAAATTATGAATTGGCTAGAAAGTGAATTAGGATGCAACTGCAGTCATGCCAGGTTCATTTTTGTTCAGGACTAAAAGTCCAAATCATCAGCCCAAATGTGGAACCAACTATGATTCAAGAGTAACCCGTACTAATCTGTGTCTGTGTCTTTTTTTTGTTTTTTAACCTGGGGACAACGTCAAAGTTGGAAATTCATTCGCTATGTATTGGTAAAAAGAGAACAGATTGTAGGAAAAGAAATGTATGGGAAACTTTATTTAAAATTGCTGCTTTTGTATCTCTTGTGCTTTCAATTCCTTGTATCTATTGCCTAAATTCTTAGCAGTTGCACAATACAGCATAGTTTTCATCACTTAATTACCTGGTAACAATTACACAGAAAAAATAGCAACAAGCAAAAACACCGAGATGAAGAGAAAACTGAAAAGTGAGGAAGGCCAAAGGAAACATACTTGTTATCTGCTTTAGCTTTTTCACTTTCTTCCCAGGCTTTTATCAAAGCCAGTCTTTTCTCCAATTCTACTCGTGCCAGAGCAGCATCTAGTTGTTGATAACAAGTATTCACAAAAAAAAAAAAATAAATAAATAAATAAAAGCCTAGCAAAATCAAGAACCAAGAACAACTAAAACCGGAGGGGGGGATTGTCACCCCACAGTTTACCTCTGTCCTTGGGATCCACCTTGTTCTTTTCATCTTCACGGTGTTCTGCAGGCTCTGTCATAATCAACTCAAGGAATATAAAATTCGGGAATATCCCAAGTAATCAAAATAACAAATAAGCTATAAATACATAGAGAGGGAGGGAATACTTTCTGCAATAAAAATTGGTTTCTCGATTGGAACAAGGGCCTTCTCAGATGAGTCATGCTTTGGGGGTTTTTCTTCAGGGGAGGATTCTTTAGAAGCTGCTGGGGCAGGGGCCAAAGCCTGAGGGGAGGATTCTTTAGAAGCTGCTGGGGCCAAAGCCAGAGGAGCTGATGTCTCCTGTTCTGGCTCAACATGTTCAGCTTGTTTTTCTCCCATGTTTCAATCCTTGTTGCACTAGTTAGTAGTAAAGCAAGTACTAGAATTCTAAGTTTCAGAGGGTATTATAGTGGCAAAGATTTCTTCAGAAAAACTCAGACTAAAGTGAAAGAAAGAGATGAGGCAGAAAGGTGGTAGGTAAATATAGTTAGAAGACGACGAAAAAGGTTGATTCATATCCTAAGACAGCTTGATTAGTTTAGGATGCTAGTCATTAAAGTTTGTGATTTCTTTCCAATTCTCTGGTTTGTGCCAAATGTTACCAATTCTTTTATAGTATTTTCTAAGCGAGTGCTAGTATTAGTTTAAGTATAGTTGCTTCCTGTGACCACCCCAGAAAGCAAATGAAATCGGGTGTCTTGGATCTGGGAAGGTAATCCTTTGTGTGATTTCCACATTTTCCAAAGATGCAGCGGAATTCCTACTTTTTCATTCTGTTTCTTGTTCCTATCATCTTTTTTTTTTTTTTTTCTCTTTTTTGGTATATAACGTACCTTTGCAACTATTTACAATATTCTTGCACGTTAAACTTGGTGAATATTGGGGAGTTTTCTTCAGGTAGGTAGACTTTTGTGGGTCCAGGCGTTTTAATTAACAGCTTAAATCAATTAAACATTTTGTTAAGTATCATAACCGCAGCTGAGTATCATGCTAATATTAACTTTAATAAAGATTGCTTCTTCTTCATAGACACTGAGAAATAGATTGTCAGTTACATTTGGATCAAACATGCATGGAAATAAAAAAAGGGCAGGGAAGATGAGGATTTTTTTTTCTTTTTTTGGGTTGGTCTGTGGATGGGGATTTTTTTTTTTTTTACGGAGATAAATTCTTAAAAATTGATGTCTTTCAAAGAAAATAGAGAAATGATGAATACGAAAACTGCCCCAGCAATTTTTTTGCTTTTACAGTAATGAGATGTGAAGCTAAAAGAAGCATCTTTGCAAAGGGGGAAATCATTCTTACGTTATTTGGAATAACACTATAGTATTTTTATTTTATATGATGTATGTAAGATAAAAGCGTGATTGAAAATATAAAATATTGATTCAAAAATGTTTTTATTGCAAATGATAAGCAAGATATAAATACATACATGTGTCAATAGATAAAGGAATATTATCATTCTGATTTATTATTGTCTACATATGATACTATCCTGCAATAACTTCATTCTGAATCTATTGCTCCGAACTGTTTCTTGATTAAATTCGTAAGTTTTACGTAATCCCACATTATTAACTATGATTGAGATGAGAATACTTTTACAATTATGAAGATGATTGCGGATTTTGGTTGAACCCAAAATATGAATTCATTTTCTCTTTGGTCCTGTAGTACTACTGTTCATGCATGCCAGCAATGATATTCCTCGTTCTTTTTCCTGCCACTTCTTCTTTTCTTTTTCTTTTTTTTTCCCAAAAATCTTTTCCTGTTTTCCTATTCCTTTCTCTTTGGAGTGACCAGTTGTTCTCAAGGACGAGGATGCTTGCAAGTCTTGTTACTTATAAGACCCTCATCCAGTTAGTTCTAGAACAATTAGACCAAAAACATGCAAGAAGGTTTAACTCGAAAATTTACAACTTTCCAAGATTTTCAGCAAGCGAAACCGCCCCCTCCTTGGAAATGAATGCGTTGCTATAGTGGCTATAAAAAAAAACATATACTTACCTTATGTGACTCATTTTAATTCAATGAGAAAATATGTTATCTCTAACTTTACTAGACTTGCACAAACAACTGAGAATTATAGGTAAATAGTAATGCACACGAATCAATTTCTTAGTGCAAGATGAACGTTTCAGATACATATTTATTCTTTGACAAATAACAGTGATCCGGTAATTGGCTTATTCGTTATCTCTCTTAAACAACAATTTAAGGCTTGGTGGGAAACTCTGCTTCCCACCAATTGCCACATTAAATGATTTTTTAAAAAATCCAAAAAACGCTCATCCGTCTGATCCGGTGGTGATTCAGTTCCCACTGATCCCCCTAGACCCAGTTGGATCTCTCCCTTAGATTAGGATATTGTAGTCTATTATAGATAAATTGACCATAAACAAAAAAAAAAAAATTATCTCTCTTAAACAAGAAACTTGCTGTTTCATTGGAAAATTGGAGCTGGAAAACACTTTAAGCCTAGTTATAAGTTGCCGTGGATAATTCCTGACCCTGATTCAGCCACAAGGCCCACAACACCACTAACTTCTTCGCAACGTGGAAGCTTGCAAGTATTCATGCATAGATTCATTCTTAAAATACAGAATATTTTCCTTGTACATATAGAAATACCAATTTGTGACAAATGAAACTAAAATGAAGAAAAAATCTCTGCAATCAATCCAAGAGTTCGTTCGTTTGTAAACTTGCAAGGATTATATGGAAGGTAAGTAGGTAACTGGTTCTATTCCATATACCAACTATGAAATCCTGTTTGGATGAATGAAGGCATGCAAAAAGAAGCACATGGTTGCACGTGAAGATTTCCCCATAAACCACAGCTTTTTATCCAAGCCATGTTACTCTTGGATGGTTTGCTCTTAATCTTGAGGCTTTTTATATTTGACCATACCGTGAAAGACGCCCTTCTTTATTAATTCCTCCTTTCTTTGTGCTGTGTACTAATTTTTCCTTCTTCGGATTAATTGTCCTTTGACTTTTTTCCTAATCCTTTGGCCGTCCGATCTCTGAACTTTCGGTGGTAGCAGGGGCCTGTTTCCATTGGTTTTGGATCAAATTTGTGCTCTGGTAGATCTAATTAATCTTAGTTAGAAAGCATTGCTTAATTAATTAGTCCAACCGACCAAATCAAGAAATCACTGTCACAAGGTAGACTCTCTTCTCATGCTATCACGACTTCTTGCCTTTCTTCTTCTTTTTTTTTTTTTTAACATATTTTTTTTTTCCAGCCTTCTAATTTAACGTACATGGGACTCCATCAATCAATGTTGCAGTGGGAACATCGTAGCTTGGTTGAATCATGCTTCTGTTTTATCATCATTTGTTCACCTGATATTTATAAAAGAATCTGTCTATCAAGTGCTTAATCGGCATTCGTTAGGAAAGAATTCGTGTGTTAGATCTTGGAAAAGTAAAATTAATTTTTTTTAAAAAAAAAATCATACAAACATGAGGTAAATAAATCGTAAAAAGAATTTTATGAAGATCAGGTATAGATCTCGACTTTTAGTTTTGGAAACAGATTAAAAGCTAATCCGGCCATCCATGTCCAAGCGGTTTTGATTGTTCCCAAATGAACGTTTACAAGCGAGTTTGTACTTTGTATTAGATACTAGTACGTGATTTCTCAGGAACAATAAAATGATACCGTTACGTGAGCTTAATTAGTGACAAATTTCTCTGGGACTGTTGTTCCTGACCAACGTTATTCGTCATCAACCATCTCTTCCTTGGAATTCTGATCTAACAAACCTAGCTTCTTACGAAGAAGAGGAATTAATTTGCTAAATTGTGGTGTTATCTTGACTTCGTAAACCGCTACAATGACCGTAATTGACCGATGATGCGCCTTCCTTTGGCACCAACGTGCCGGCTGGGGCTGTGTTTTCTCCATGATTTACAAGTTAAAGCCGTGATTGTTGGTGCATATTATAGAATGATAATTTGTTGCCAAAGACTCTTCTATTACATATTTTCTATTACAATGCATGGATTGGTTGATATAAGTTTTGCAATATTCTGTGTATCTTTCCACTAGATTAATATACACCATATTTGGTGTAAGTCTTGACTTACACTAATCAAATAAAAAAAAAATTAACCAAATATTACAAGAGGAGGAAAATTTGGAAATGCTTCACTAACGTGATTTGTAGTTCCTATGCAAGTAGGCATGTCAATGGGTCGGGTCTTACCTAGATTCAACCCAGACCCAATATATTTAGGTAGGGTTTGGATTTAATTTCTCAAATTCAGACCCTATCCAAACCCAGACCCAGACCCAGATCCAGACCCACGAGGGTTTGGGTAAGGTCTGATTTTCTAGAATCCATAACCAAATTCAGACTCATACCCGACCTTACCCAAACCCATATATATTTAATTAAATAATATATATATATATGTAAATTTATAAAATAATCTAATATTTTATGGTTATTGGATTGAATACAATAAGATTTTATGGCATCAGAATTTGCATTTAGTATTGGTGGTTGGGTGATTGATGAGACTCACGCCAAATTGCTTCTAAATATGGTTGAAATATTAGTGGCTACTAATGATTGGATAGAATCAAAGAAAAAATGAGTAAGTGTTTATATATCTTCTTATTCTATTATTTATTTGTTATCGGTTCTTAGTCAAATGACTTTTACCCCATTCACTATTTTAGTATTGGATTACAAGACATCTACTAACATCGAGATTTAAATAAGAAAAAGAGGTACAAAATTACATTTTTTTAATAAGACTAAATATTTATATACATTATGGTTGTTTTCTTTTTAAAAACTAATCCTAGTTGTCATTATAATTGGTATAAACTTTTTCAAGAAAAGGAGAAAAGGTAAAGACAAACAAATGAAATATTGGATATGGATGCTATTAAATCTTTGAAAATATATAGAAGTAGTCAATAATAATTTTTTCTTTGAGTTCACACTATTGCATTCAACTTGTTAAGTGTTAATTTTATTATTTGAAAACAAAAATTGGATGGTATTTATATTATTTATGAACTCTATATATTTTAAATACATTTTTACTTTAATATGTTTAGAAAATACCCATGAATGTTCATTGGATACCCAGATCCATAAGGATAAGGGTATGGACTTACTTTTTCAGACCCAAAAAAATTTGAATCTGGGTTTGGGTCTAACTAAATTAAATGGGTTTAGATCTGAATTAAAGGGATCCAACCCAGATCCTACCCATTGACATGCCTATAGTGAGTTTCGACTGATTACTCCAAGTTTTGTTAGTTAACCCAATAGCAATGGAGAAGATTGGACCATGTATGATGAAGAGTAAGCTAGACTAAGAAATACTATATAAGTAAATCGATCTTGTGGTGTGGATCTCTCTTCTTATTATTATCGTTGTTTCTTTTTGATAAGTTTCTATTTTTGTAGGGGATAATGTATATGCTTTCTATGGTTTTCCCCCTTCTTTTTATTTTTAACTCAAAAATCAAAATTAGAAAAAAAAAACCTGAACATGCATGGGTAGAATGCAGCTTGTGTAGATGCGGATCATGGGGGTCACAAGTCGTGTTCTGCTCGGTTCGACCGATTCCTATAAATTTTATAGGTTTTAGTATCAATTCATGTAATTTGGAGTAAACGTGAATTTGTTAATTTATATATAAACAATCAAACTAGCAATTACCACATTAAAACTGTACAAATATATACCAACAAATATAGTACGAACCAATTTGATTCAGACAAAATTCAACCCGACGCACCGAACAACACACTTGTACTGCTCCACACTCTAACATTTGTAACCTCCATGTCGGTGCAGAAACAGTGAAGGGCCAAAACTTTAACGGAAACCAAGTCTCACTTGTACTGCAACTCCACTCGCTTCGTAGTTCGTACAGACAAAAGGTGGATTCATTCATGTCGTCGTTTGTTTGAGGCAAAACGGGGTACTCCAGCGCCCATAGATACGCTTCACAGAACCCCTATAAATTCAAAACCTTCTCTTTCACTTCAGCCATGCCCGCCACCCCAACTCCATCCATACGTTGCATAAACCCCAACATTATTTTGAGAGGAAAGATATAGAGGGCTAGAAGCTGTTCGAAGTTTGCATGCATGATGGACGTGTACATTTCTGAAGAGTACGTGGTTCGAAGAAGAATTGAGAAAAAAACAGCAACCAAAGCTTGTAAAATGCCTTCCAATGACGGGGCATCCGAAGCAATAGCTAGCAAGAGGCTTGAAGAGAAGGAGAGAACATTTCGTTCACAGCCTTGTAATCATCTCGACAATAATGATGCTATCTCTTCGATTTCTACTGCCAACTCTTCTGAATATGGCAAAAATGCTGTTTTCACCTACCTCTCTGCTTAGCCAATTAATTTCATATGTACGTAGCCTACATATAGTGACTCGTTTGTGGTACATTAATCCAGATTTTAAACATTAGTTCATTGTTAATCTCTGCTTTTGACAAAAATGAAAAATGTGGCGTTTGATTGATCTTGATGGCGACTTTTTTCATTGTTTACGAAGCATTTCCTTTACACCTTGATTATTTTTTTATGGCTTCTAGCCCCAGTGTCTATATATATACATAGTATGACATTTTCCCGTTGGACTTGATTTCTGACTTGCATTCGTTTAAAGTCATATACAGTAATTAGTTCCAGAAGCCGTGTTCATGATCTTCTCCGATTGATTAATCAACAACATAAACACCAAATTATCATTAACTAAGATAATAAATGAATTTCTTTTTTCTTTTTTTTTTTAAAAAAACGGGCTTTTGATGACAAAACAAGTCACTTTAGTGGTACTTGTACGCAAAATGTTCAGGTTTTTGTGGTATTCATTCTGGGAAGTTAGTTGCGCTTTCTGTTTATTCTTTTTTTTTTTTTCAATCTCTTTGTCATTTTTTGTTTAATTGTTTTTAATATAATACGATTACATCATCGCCTTTCATCCAAGTTACAGAAACCATAGAGCTACGGACCTATGGGCTGGAATAAACAATGTACAGTATCCTTTCAACAAGCCATCATCACCAACCCAAAAGCTTTGCTGAGCGCTACTCCAACTTTTATGCCTTCAATCAAATGTTTTCCAAACATCGTTAATATCCGTTCGAGTTAAATTTAACGCTTGTATATGACTTAAGTTCTACCTACAATTTAGTCTAAATTACATAGATTGAAGAGCTTTATTCAAGAATTTATTAAAGTATTTGAGAATTTTAAGTATCTAGTCTAACTCGTGCAGATCAAAAACTTGTCACTACTTAGCAACCTTTGTTGAGTCTGAAATGAAAGTCTTTTTTGCATATAAAGCCGCTTTTTTTGTTGGGGGGGGGGGGGGTTCTATGGAGGGCCAAAGGCCCTGTCTATTACACTGAAACTAATCTAGGGGTAGAGAAACACCCCCCCCCCCCCTGCTTCCGGGGCCGATAGCAGGTCCAACTAAGTTCTTCAAAGACAACCTCTTTGCAAAAATGTGTGCAGTAGAACTTCCTTGCCTCCAAGTGTAGATAACTTTCCATTGCATATAAAGCTACTCGATTTCATGATTTTGAATTGAACAGATAGGCTTGATTGCGTATAAATCTATTTTGCTTAATGTCAAAAAAAAAGAAGGGGAAGCCCATAAACAGATTTCTAAACCAACTACTCCGACAATAGTTGACCGCCAAGAATTCAATCTCTTGACTTGCATTTTTATACAAAATTTTCTGAAAATTTCATCAACGAGTGCATATGTATCTCTTTGTTCCGGTGACAGTTTAATCCCCTTCGAGTCCCTTTGAAGTTTGAACCCCTTGAGTACAAAAGGTGGACCCCCTTGTACTGCAACTCCACTCGCTTCGTAGTTCGCACAGACAAAAGGTGGCTTCATTCATGTCGTTTATTTGAGGCAAAACGTGGTCTTCCAGCGCCCATAGATACACTTCACAGAACCCCTATAAATTCAAAACCTTCTTTTCAGCTATGCCGGTACCCCAACTCCATCCATACGTTGCATAAACCCCAACGTTTCCATTGCATTAACACTTTCTTGCCCCACTATTTTGAGAGGAAAGATCTCAAGGGCTAGAAGCTGTTCGAAGTTTGCATGCATGATGGACGTGTACATTTCTGAAGAGTACGTGGTTCAAAGAAGAATTGAGAAAAAAACAGCAACCAAAGCTCGTAAAAGGCCTTCGAATGATGGGACATCCAAAGCAACAGCTAGCAAGAGGCTTGGGGAGAAGGAGAAAAAATTTCGTTCACTGCCTTGTAATCATCTCGACAATAATGATGATATCTCTTCGATTTCTACTGCCAACTCTTCTGAATATGGCAAAAATGTTGTTTTCACCTACCTTTCTGCTTAGCCAATTAATTTCATAAGTAGCCTACATATAGTGATTCGTTTGTGGTACATTAATCCAGATTTTAACCATTAGTTAATTGTTAACCTCAACGTTTGACAAAAATGAAAAATGTGGCGTTTGATTGATCTTCATGGCAACTGTTTTCTTGTTTACGAAGCATTTCCTTTACAACTTGATTAGTATTTTATGGCTTCTAGCCCTAGTGTCTATATTATATATGGGATAATTTCAAAAACCTCTCTTAAGGTTTCTGACAATTTCACTCAGCACCCCCCAATTTTAGAAAATTACACTGATCTCCCTTGCTTTTACTATTTAAGTAACACTATAGACCCATTAGGCTAGAATTATACTTAAGTATCCTAAAATACCCTTATGCAATATCATAACATCAAAAGAAAGTCAAAAAAAGGTTTAGTGATCAATTTTAAAAAAAAAGTAACAAACACTTTTATCCAAATTTGTTATGCTTCCACGATAATTGTAAACCCAAAACCTCATCAACCGTTCAAGCAAATTCCAATTTAATTCCCAAATTCTATCAATTTTGGTACCACTAAAATCCCAAATTTTACCAAAATTGCACTCTAACTTAATCTCCAAATTCTATCAATTTCAGCATCATCAAAATCCCAAACTCTGCCCAAATCACTTTACAAATAGACCATAACCACCACCATCAACTAAAATACCCTCAAAAGGTTCTCACCCCAAATTAACACTATATTTTTCTATTGGCTAATCTCACACCTCAAATTATGAACCCGATACCTATCGCATATCACCTTTTTTGAACAGAAGATCTGGCCAACTACTATTGATGTCTATGCCAAGAGAAACCCCATATTCCAATGGCGTTAGGAACAGAGAAACTAATCTTTGTGACAAACCACCACCAATACTTGTAAATCCAACAAAAATGAAGCTAAATGAAGATATTAGATTCTAGTGCGTGATAGACATAATAGCATAACCTAGAGTCATTCCTTTTTCTCTTCCAACCATAGCCCATTAATTTCATTTTTTTCCTCTCTATCACAACCATCTTCATCATTTCCATCTAATTTGATCATAAAATTTTCATTCGCTCTTTCAATTTGTAATTTTGAAAATTTTGATTCTTTAATATATGCAAATTATAATACGAGAAGAAATAAACAAGAGGGCTGATAGTTAAGTACCACAAAAAGAGAGAAATAGACAAGAAATAAACATTTTGGGTACGTTTGCATGGTGGTGTAGTTGATGGGTGGAAGAAACTGTGGGGTTGTAGGTAAGAAGGAGAAATCGTAAGAAATAGCAAAAAAAAAAAGATAGAAAGAGAAAAGAAACTACTGTTAATTAAAGTAGGGTTAGAAATGATGACAAGTTGTTGCAAGTTTTTATATTTCCTTTTACTTTTGACTTGGTTTTTATATCCCACATATGTGATGAATTATCTATTAAGTAGAGGGTATTGTAGTCATTTTGTTGAATTGAGGGAGACTTGTGTAATTTTCTAAAATTGGGGGGAGCAAAGTGAAATTGTTAGAAATCTGAAAGGAGGTTTCTGAAATTATCCCTATATATAGAATACGACATTTTCCCGTTGGACTTGATTTCTGACTTGCATTCGTTTAAAGCCATATACAGTAATTAGTTCCAGAAGCCGTGTTCATGTTCTTCTCCGATTGATTAATCAACAACATAAACACCAAATTATTATTAACTAAGATAATGAATGAATTTCTTTTTTCTTTTTTCTTTGTTTTAAAAAGGGGCTTTTGACCACAAAACAAGTCACTTAAGTGGTACTTGTACTCAAAATTTTCAGGTTTTTGTGGTATTCATTCTGGGAAGTTAGTTGCGCTCTCTGTTTTTTCTTTTTTTCGTTTTCAATTTCTTTTTCATTTTTTGTTGAATTGTTAAAACGAGTTCGTCTAGAAATTTAATATAATACGATCACGTCATCGCCTTTCATCCAAGTTGCAGAAAACATTGAGCTACGGACCTATGGGCTGGAATAAACAATGTACAGTATCCCTTCAACAATCCATCATCACCAACCCAAGAGCTTTTCTGAGTGCTTTTTTTTTTTTCCAAGAAACGGTAGGAATTGTATCAAATGATTCAAAGCTTTACACTCGCTGAGCAAAGACTCCAAAATGCTATACAAAAGTGTTAGAGCATCGAGGATTGTTCCATACCTCATCACTATATATATTTTTTCCTCATCACTATATATGCCTAAAGCATATCTGCTTACATTTTTAACCAAACTATCACTCTCCTTATTTGAGTAAAATGAGCATTTTTGAAACAAAGAGTTCAAGTTCTTGATGTCATCAGTCATGGTAGCCAATCTGATGTCTTTAGTTTTCCTAGATTTCAACGACACCATGAGGTGCTTCAGAGGGATTTGCACACAGACTTCTAACCATTGCTTTCCACTTGCCTTGATTAAGGCTAATCTTACTGCTTCAGCTAAGTCCAATGCTTGTATACCTGCACTTCTGTCCCTCAAAGCCCACGCCACCTGAGTGCTGACTCCGACTTTTAAATAATCAAGATACTGTACGCCATGCCTACAATCAAATCTTTCCATACATTGTTAATATCCGTTTGAGTTAAATTTACAGCTTGTATATGACTTAAGTTCTACCTACAATTTAGTATAAATTGCATAGATTGAAGAGCTTTATTCAAGAATTTGTTAAAGTATTTGAGAATTTCAAGTATCTAGTCTAACTTGTGCGGATCAAAACTTGTCACTACTTGGCAACTTTGTTGAGTCTGAAATGAAAGTCTTTTTGCATATAAAGCTGCTTTTTTTTTTTGGATTCTATGGAGGGCCAAAGGCCATGTCTCAAAGACTAACTCTTTGCTGAAAAATCTGCAGAAGAATTTCCTTGCCTCCAAGTGTGGATAACTTTCCATTGCATATAAAGCTACTCGATTTCATGATTTTGACTTGAAAAGACAGGCTTGATTGCACATGAAGCTATTTTGCTCAATGTCTTGTTAGGATAATTTTTAAGAAATAAAAAAATAGGGAAGCCCAAAAATATCCCAACAGCACCAGAGGCAGGTCATTTGGGCCTAAAACTCAATTTTAAAGAATTAGAGGCGTTCTTTTAAGAATAGATATATGTAACTCATTCTTCATTCTTGAAGAAGCCAAAAATCAAAATTTTTCTGTAAGCCCATTAATCCAACTTTATTCTAGAGGCATGTTTTGGTGCCTATAGTGCAAGAGTACTCAAGATTACTTTTTGAATTTAAATAGGGGACTATAAGAAAAAATTGCTATTTCTACCAAAAAGAAAAGGCGAAAAAATTGAAAAATTTGCTAGTAGAATATTAAACTAGGGGCTTTGCTGACAGCCAACAATTCTCACACAGTTAATCTCCTTGTTTCAGAAATTCATACAATTTGGAAAGTTAGTTTTCTCAGGATACAATACAGAAAGTTGAAACCAATTAAAAAACCAAACAAGTAACTCGATTTTTGTCCAACTTATAAAAATTGCAAATGCGAGTTTATCTAATGTAGTTGGTTTGACGATTTTAAAGTTAAAATTCAGCCGAAAACTGAAAGATAATTTATTATGTCAAAAATCAATCATTTTTGAACGAGTTGGAAGAACAGAACTAGCTTAGAGAAGCAATTCAATCTTCGTCTCCAATTAATAATTGGAATTGGTAAACTCGACTTAATTGCTTCCACAAACCAAACTCAAAATCCTCATAAGCTATGGTGCAACGCATTCTAATCTTGGTCAATTTGCTATTTTTCTATGTAAACATGGTACTACTTCCAAATCCTATTTTTCTTAGACGCCTCCAAACCCAATATTCTTAGACACTGGTAAATCAATTTTCAGTCTCCCAATTCAAATTTATTCCTAGGTTGCTTTCATTTTCTTTTGGGCAAATTTCACTTTACCCCCTGTGATTTAGTATTTTTCTACATAACCCCCCTATGGTTTCAAAAATTATACATAAATTCTCATAATTTGGATTAAAGTGTCGAAGTGACAGAAATAATCATTCGTAACAGAGTTACCTAAAATATTAAAGATACCCTTATATAAAGTTGAAAATTATTTATTAACCAAGGGAGGTTATGTGTATATTTTGAAAACTATAAGGGGATTATATGGTAAAATATTAAACCATAAGGGATTTATATGGTAAAACATAAAAATCATACGGGGTTAATGTGTTATGTATTTATAAGGGTAATTTCGACATTTTTAGAAATTCTGTTACGAATGACTATTTTCATCACTATGACATTTTAATTCAAACCATGAGGGTAGGGATAGCAATGGAGCAGGGTTGGGCGGGGGATCCTTTCCCCATTCCCTGCCCCATTGTCAAATAACTCTCCCCGTCCCCCCTTCACTACAAGAAAATTGGTCTTCAGTGACAAGCCATTTTTGTCACAAAAAAATAAAAAATCGTCACTGATAACTTTTATTGACAACTTTCTAGTTGTCACAGAGTCGTCACTGAAGGCCCGTCGGTAAAAGTACATAGTGACGATTCTAAAAGTCGTCAGTGAATGGGACTGTTTTGTGACAACTGGTTTCGTCAATAATTATTATACTTTTAGTGATGACATAGTATCTTGTCAATGATGTACAAAGCAATGTCGTCACTAAAACTAATTCATAGTTGTCATTGGTATAGACCAATTACTGACAACTTTTGTTGTCACTAAACACTTTTTAATTCTATAACAACAGGTTGTTATCAATGGAGAATTCTGATTCAGTGGCAACACTTTATCACCATGAATTTTGAAGATTTTCCTGCTACAATTATATCTAAAAATGAAAAATAATATATCTTGCATGCCATTAAAAAACAAATAAAAATTGTAATTGCATTAGAAGCTGCATGCCAATATACCACAAATTATCTCCAAATGTCATATAAGTTTTACATCGCAAAATAAATGTTTCTATAAGGGGTCTAGCATCCCAAATTTCACATCAAATTAAGGTCGTTTTACAAAAGACTACTGAAATAAAGAAATAGAAAACTTGTAAGTGAGCTGCATGAACAAAAGACATATTCATCTCCAATGTCGGTCAGTCAAAGGCATGGACTCTAGTGTTGGAAATTTCAGTAATATTCGTTGATCTTCCAAAAAGGTTGAATGAACAGCCATTTTCTGCATTAAGGAAGAAAAATAAGTTGTAAATATGGAGACGAGCAAAACATCAAAGTAAAAGTAACTTTGGTTAGCTTATCTACCCAAAAATGCAGTTGATTCACATGAACATAACAAATTAAGTACATAATAAATCATTGTTAATCAATTGGCTGTGTACATAGCTTCAATTCAAGTAAAGTTCATTGCAAACGGCTATTGAAACAATATAGTATTGGCAAAAGCTGTGAGAACCCGAGAAATTAAGTGTACACCCTAAAATATTATATTTTATTTACTGTGATATTAGAAAAAAATTTTACAAATTAAATAAATATATGACGTACATATCGTAAATTGTGTTAATTGCAAATATTACTAGGCACGTAACATACATTAGAAGTTTAACTAGAACATGTCTAATAAGTATTTCTTAAAACTAAATATGTCAAAATCGACTAGATTAACGTAAGAAATTTTCCATGAAAATTCAAATGAAGTTAGGAATTCATACATGAAATCATAAAAATTTTAGGCCTTGAAGAGCAATTAAACTACAACTAAAAGACCAAACTAACCTTAAAATCCTAGACTAACTACCATGCGGTCATTTTGAGTTATCAGAATGTAGAAACCACGAGAGAAAAGAATGCATTTCATTGAACCGAACACAAACACCTAATAGAAGCTAAGCAGTGAAGTGTGGAAGTTAGCTGAATTTGGGGCAGTGAGTGAAGGAAAAAAAAACAATGGAAACAGCTCCTAAAGCTGCTAGTAGAAGCGGTGCATTGAGAAATGAATAAAGGTCGGTTTAGGCAGTAGAACCGAGGGAATGCACCTTATAACCTCCTGTCTACCACTTCCCACCGAAAAGAAGTAATCTGAGCTTTCCTAAACACTAAGGCCGAGAGATAAACAAGAGAGAGAGCTAAGGGAGTGGAGGAAAATTGTCTTCCTGAGGGAAAGATTTGAGAAAGAGAGAAAACAAAGCTTCTGCTTCTACTTCAACCAAGAGAGGAAACCAGAGTCCAGCTCCATTTGCAGCCAAAAAGACACCAGAAATTCTCATTCTTTTCCAGCCGAGGAGAAGGTTGAGGGGTGAACTGATCTACGCTTGAAGTGTCGGGTAGAAAAGACCAGATAATATAGCTAAAACACCATCACCTTCTACGTATATATTCTAGATGAATTCTGATACATGGAAGAGTTGAGGTTGGACCGAAGTAAAGCTAGGTAGTAAAGCTAGTTTCTTTCCTAGAAACTTATCAGCTTGGACCAAAGTAGTGTAAAGGCAGTTCCTTTCAATTTTCTTGCCTGATCAAGTGTAAAGGAACTGAACTCAGGAAGTATGTTAGCATGTTCACTATCTGGAGTTGCATGTGAAATTTAGAGTGGGCAAAAAATCTACTTTTAATGGCTGGAACTTGGGTAGTAAACCGCACCACTGTTAAAATACTTTCTAGCTTAACCGATGGGATTCTTGGTATAAAGTTGCTGGAAAACGTTGATGGACACTTATTGTTTGTTGTACATCAGGTTCGCAGGCTGCTATGCATCAGGTTTTGCAGCTTGACGCAGACCTGAGTTTCATTCAGCTCTCATCCTAAATATTTAGGTTCATTGACTCCATCTAAATATTTAGGATCTAGGTAATTCTTAATTGACATCCAGCTCCTATCCATGTTTATGCAGCCCTTTATCCTAACATCAAGAATAAGAACATGTAATATTATACCGAAGACAGAGCACTATGTATGGAAACTTAAATTTGCCAAATACCAACAATGAAAACCCAATCAAATAAAACACATTTTCACTAAAGTCCATGTCAGGAACAAATAACAACAATTCATTAAAAACAAGATAGATTATGTACCATTACAAAAGATGCAAAAGAAAGCTCCAATTAATTTAAGCCATTCCTAAAATTATACATCTTAAACTATACAACATCAACTCCCAAGTCTGAAAAAGAATAACCGAAGCAGATTTCTAGTCATGAACAACCCCTCCATATGACACATACCCAGCCTACTCAATCATATTCAATTTGAGGAGGAAAAAAACTGGGTCAAATCAAGCACATAACATCCCATCTATTCCTGTTCTGCGTACCCATACAAAAGCCCCAATTAGCTTGTTAGATAAACTAAACCAACCCCAAAAACTAGTAGCAAAACACATCTAATTTAATGTTTTCTAAGTTTGTTGGATAGGTTTGTCTAATGAGGGAAAGAAGCAGAAAGTGCGATCAACATTTTACACTACCAACGACAACAACCAGAATGGGGTCCTTTAACCACAATACAGCAAGTTGTCACAATTTAGAAGATTATTAATATAAATAATGAAACATGACATGAGATATATTAAGTTGTAATGCAGTTACAAGTAGATCTTACAAACCATTTCCATTGTCATGAAGATCCTTGCTCTCATTAGGTGTATTATTTCCACCAACGGACTGGTTAGATACAACCTGCTGCAGTGGGAGGCTCATATGTTTGCATCTCAACAGATGTAGGAGATGCCAATCCATCCCTTGATGATGCTGCAGCAATTTTTTGACTAGCTGATGCAGCATGAACCCATATATTCTAGCCATGTATACAAAGACATAATCAGTATAAGTAGCTAAATGACAACCTCCTACTGGGACACCGAACCCAAGTCAGCAGCTTCAAGCATTGAAAAAAAAAATACAAATCATAGGACAAACAATTTAAGGTTTTGGAGTCTAATTCAAATCAAATTGTACATATATAGATGGATCTAATAAGGCCTGAAACTATGAATTTAAATAGAACATTATTGCTCAAAAGTTAAAGGATAGTCAAGCATAGTCGTTACAATCAAGCATAGTTTACAATCAAGCATAGTCAAGCGTAATCTGTGTTTCAGCTAATTAGTGGTAAATGATTTTTAACAACCAGGGATGACTATGTTCCAGAGATCATTTTAGCTAATCAAAAGTAATCTATGATCCAAAGATGACTTTTTAACAAGCAAAAAATACAACAGTAAGACAGTAACAGGATTAAATGAGACAAAATAGACCATACAAGATGCTGGACAGATTGCAGAATACTTGAACAAAACATTTGACCATCTTTGGGGACATTTCTACTTGCAAAATTTGAAGTGTCTTATTCTTTAAAATTCTCTTATTTCCCTCTTCCAACATCTATAACTAAATTCGTAATCCTTCCACTAAATTTTATAAACCCCAGACCTGCAAAACACCTTTCTCTCTATATCAAAAAAATCCTCCCAAAAGGTATCCCCTAAACAAAAAACAAACTCAAATCAAACACCTGGTGGACTAAACATAACGCCAGAAATGCTGACCAACTACTCACCCATGTGTCGATTCTTGGGCTTACGGTAATTTTCTTCAATGTGGTTGATAATTACCAAACTAGTAGTCCGGAGCTTTAGAACAGTGGGGACGTTGTAGTTTTGGGCTAAATATACCCCAAAAACATACCTACCAAGAATGAAAAACAGTCCTGATTAATCCCATTCCTGTATTTTTTTTTAAGTTCTTAGTGTCTATGGGCTTTTCGGTAATCTGGAGAATTGAGGATGGAAGCTCTAATACATGGAAGAACTAATGCAACGGAGAAGGAGATTATTGCACCCACAACTTAAATCTTTCTATGAGATTATTGAACCCACAACTCAAACAATCTAAAAGAAAAAAAATTAGGGCAACGTAATTGGGGGAAAAATAAGAAAAACAAGGAGAGATATGAGAGGACTTACCTTAGAGTTAGGGGAGAATGAATCGATTTCAGCTTGGGGAATCCATATTTGGTCGAGAGTTTATGGAAAATGGAGAGTGTTTTCTCTTCTTTGAGGGATGTGAGATAGAAAAGTGAAGAGTCAGTGGGGAGTTTGGGAAAAGGAACGGTCTGGAGAGTACTATGAGTTAAAGAGTGCTGCTTTCTCCCAATTTTCAACAAAAGAGTCCCCGCCAACATTTTTACTATTTTGTCGTCACAAAATTTCGGTACTAGTTAATTCAATCAATTTTGTAACTTTAACTTTTATTTGAATTTACTAACATATTAAATTTTTTGAAAATAATTTACTAATGTATTATTAACCATTTGTTGTTAACCATACTGTCTCAAAAATTATTAATCATACTGTGTCAAAATTGTAATTGGTAGAAATTTTAAATAGAGCATATTCAATTAACAAAGCACATTTTAAATAGCGCACGTTCAAGTAACATTCAATACAAAACTTCACTATTTATCCATTATCTTCAAATAAGAAAAAAATGCACAATTAAACTAATACATAAAGTGTATTAGGTAATTAAGTATGGAGTTTAGGATTTATCCACTGCGATAGCTAGTTCAATTTGAAAACTCTTATTTATATTCATATCAAATTAACTAATAATCATTCTAAATTAAGTAGTCATCAGTTTATTTACACTAATGAATTTTTTATTTTTTAATTATTTTTATTCTAATGAAATTATTACATATACAAGGCAATTAAACTAATAAGGAGGCTCATAAGTATATAACAGTTAAAAACCATTAGAGAACACATAATGATTATAAAAAATTAGGAGTAATAGTTGCAAAAAGCAATCAATATTTTAAATCAAACAGTGACAAGACTAGGTTGTCACTAATGGCTATACAATGTTATCAGTGACAACAACTGCAAAGTTGTCAAAGAAAGTGCTATTAATACTGACAACTTTTAAAAAGTTGTCACTGTTGCAGTTCCCGCTCTCTCCATGGCTCTTGGCGGGAATCGAATTGTGACGACAATGCAAGGTCGTCACTGATGTGTTGGTTCCCTTGACTCAATTGTGACAACTTTCTGTATTGTGGTTAAAGGACCCCATTTTGTGACAATTTTTTTTCGTCGCTGAGAAATGTTGTCACTAATGACCAAATTTCTTGTAGTGCTTGCCCCCTAAATCAACTTATCATAAATGTTCATTTACAATAATACAATTGTAAACAATGTTAAATAAGATTAAAAAGCTGTTAAGATGGAAATAAAGCATAACAAGTCAAGTTATATTCAGTGCGGAGGAAGAGAACCGATCGAAATAAAAAAGGTTAGGAGCAAAACAGGTTGGAATTAGATAGCGTAGTCTTGGGGCAGGGGGGGAGCGTTAGAAACAAATCAACAATAGTCCAAAAAATTTCTTCAGTTGTTGCGGCGGCCGTTGACACTGACTAGCATTGTACTTGTAAGTAAGGGTGCAACTTTGGAGAATTTAGGATTGTATTATATATATATATATATATATACACATATATATATTTTATTGTTTGCGAGGAACAAGGCGAGAAATGGGGCGGGTGTATGTTTCCCCACCCCCCGTCCCGTTTCTACTGCCGCGGTGCGGGTGCCCGCAGGGTTATGTATAGTGTTTCAAACTATAGGAGGTTATGTAAAAAAGCACTAAACCATAGGGGGGCAAAATGTAATTTGCCCTTTTTTTTTTTCTTTTGTCATTGCTATTATAACTAACATGTTTATGTCCTTGTTCTTCCGTTCTTTAGGCAAATTCTGTTTCCTTTATTCGACTTTCCAACATTATGTAATTAACCAATCAAGTGGTCTGAATTTGGCAATGAATAAATCCTTTCCAATCATTGAGCTCTTACCCGATTTGTTGGCTCTGATAAGCAGGCGACTGGATCTGATTGAAGATTTTGTAGCCTTCCGGGGCGTTTGCACCTCATGGCGTGTGGCTGCAAGGAAGCAAATTTTTCATCAACTCGTGGCCTACCGTTCCTTTGCTCATGCTAGCAGAGAAGGAAGACAGGGATGAATGGGAATTCTACAGTCTCTCCAGGTGTAAGATTTGGAGGAATTTGTCAGTCCCCAAAACAAAGAACAAAAAATGCATGGAATCGCGAGGATGGCTGATCACCGTCGGGATTGCAGGAGAGATGAATCTGTTGCACCCTTTTTCCGGTACTTGAATTGAGCTCCCCCACCAACCCACCTTCCCCCGGTACGATGAGAACGGGACATGTGATTCTTTTGTCTTCTTAAGAATAGCAGTTTTATCGGCGTCACCTCCTTCTTCTCCGGACAAGTGGCTGGACTTTGTTCTCATGGTTGTGTACAACGGCGGTGCTTATCTGGAGTTTTGGAGATCAGGGGACAAGTCCTGGACAGGTGTTGAAAAGCAGGATGGGGGTGCCTTCAGCGATGTGAATTTTTACTATGGAAAATTCTATGCAATTGCTCATAATGGCCATATCTATATTTGTGATTTTTTTGGGCCTGGTCCTACGAAGGCATAGCCTGTTTTCAGAATAGACCGGGAGTTGATTAAGTTTTCAGAATAGACCGGGAGTTGATTAAGTTTGGGAACCCTATCTGGTGGAAATGCCGGGTGACTTAGTAGTAGTTGCCCGAGATGGTACTTCTTTAGATGACGATGATAATTACCGGGCTACTGATTTTCTAGTCATCCAGCTGGATCTAACCAATCGCAAATGGAACGAGATAACGAGTTTGGGGGATAGGTCCATTTTTCTTGGGTACAATGCAGCTTTTTCGGTTGAAGCCGCTGGATTTCCTGGTATAATCAGGCCTAGCTGTATATACTTCACAGACGATTGTATTGAAAGCTACCATTGTAGTGAACAAGAAGGTGGCAAGGATATGGGCATCTACAATCTTGAAAATGGCAAAATTGAGCGGTTTGATGATATCCAGTCTTTTAGCTCAATAAGTCCGCCTGTTTGGGTTGCTCTTTCTTTCTAATTTTATATATATATATATATATAGGGAATTTTAAGGCAAAATTACTGTATTTTGAATGCCATATCAGACATTCACATGATGATACTTAGGTCAGGCAACGAAAGTTAATCACAACATTCAAAAAGCAAGTTCTTTGATCAAAACTCAACTTCTAGTGACTGTTAAAAAAGAATGATTGAAGCGAACCTTATTAAGTCATTGCATTAGAAATCATGCACGGTGCTGATCAAAGCTAATGGAAAGAGCTTACCAGCTGGAGGGCAGATCCATTTGTATTGGGCATATTGCTGCATCCTCCGTTGATGCCAGCAGTTTTCCTGTTGTAATCGAACCAAATTGCATCTATTTCACGGGCGATTTAAGAGGAACACGGGTATCTACAATGTTGAAGATGAAGAAATCGGACGCGTTGATGATGTTTAGTCGTTTAGTTTGATAGGTCCCCAGTTGGGTCGCACCTTCTGATGTGCTATGTACTCTTATCAGGTAGACACATTTTTTCCCCTATTTCTGGTAGGCTATTAGGCATATAAACGACTTTAATCAAGTCCAACATCCTATTGTTCAACCTTATTTGATTATTTTAATGAGTTTAAATTTTTTTAAAATTTGATTTGTTTATTTACCGAAGTAAGATTGAACAAGCTTTTATTGAGTCGAGTTCAAGTAGCTTGAAATTTTTACATATAAAATCCATTTTTATACTAATCGAACTAAGTTGAAGAGGAGTTTGAAAATTTACCGAACATAAAACGCTATTAAATCTTGGCTTGACTAGTTAGCGTACTAAAGTTGAATGGGTTCTTACTGAGCCAAATTCTATTTCAATATCGAATAATTTAATTTAACTTTTAAACTTATAGGCGAATAATTAGAATTTTATATAAATATATACATACATATATACATACACACACAATCTTGAAAGTGAAAAAGTTGAACATTTTTAGCTAGAAGTTTTTCCCGTTGTTTGAGAGAATGGTGATTTTGCTAGAGAAAGACTTTTGGATGGTAAAATATTTTTAAGGTGTTCGATGAATGTCAATTTATAATTTTAAAAGTAAAGTCCATACTATCAAAAGTACTTTTAGCAAAAGTTTAAAATTGATATCTTTAGAAAAATTTTTGTATTTCAAAAAATAAAACATAAACTTTGATTATTCTATCATAATTATGAATTACACAAAAAGATAAATACATTTTAAAAATTCAAAATTATACATTATCTAACACAATAAGCATTTATCTAGGTATGCATCCAAACAACATATATAGTTAAGGACTTATAATTAAGTGATTTCATCGAAAATTCTATTACCTGAAATTTTTTTAATATGTCATCATAGCCCCAGATGGTAAGTTGGTAACAATCATTTACTTTGATGATCCCCAATTTGGGTAGCAATATCTTTTACAGGACGGACCCCGCATTTTACTCTATCGGGGTGAAAAAAGATTTGATGAAGTTGCATGAAGAGTTTATGCTTGAAATCAATTTTATGGAGTTGGTGAAGATTGATGCTTGATCAAACACACAATCATTAGTTTGGGGTTAGATTTTTTACTAGGATTTTGGCTAAAGAATGCTCAATGGTCATTTGTTGAGAGTGTTTATATTTTTGCAAGAATGTAGTTACATTGAGGAAGTATATAAATATAATGGTGCAATAAATATGAATATGTGCATTTACATGATAAGTTAGATGTAATTTAGATGTTAGAAAAATCCTTTGATTTAGGGTGCATTTGATAAACCTGAAATCTGAACTTTGAAATCTGAAGTCTGAATCCGTTAAATTGTTGAATTATTAAGTACTAAATTTGATACATTTAGTGTATATCACATTCGGTGATAAGTGAATAGCCTATCACTTAATTTTAGAGGCAAGTTTTGCCTAGAAAATTCAGTGTCACTTAATTAATTCAGATGTTCTATTTTGGTTATCAAACGCGTCTGAATATATTAAAATCTAAATCTATTAAATTTAAGTGCTGAATTGGATTATCAAACGGAGCCTTAATAATTTTTTTAGCTGCTATTTTAAAATTAAACTAATCATAATACAATGAAGAATTGATTTGTCAAAGAAATCAATATATGTTTAGTCACTATTCAAAGCTACATTAATGTTGCAGTAAAATAACTAACCATACATTGAAATTTGAGTGATACCAATTATTTACTAGTGATTCGCTTTCAGATACTTTCATAAAAAGAAATTACAAAGATTAAAAAAAAATCCAATGATAGACAAGTTGGGGGGGGGGGGGGGAAGTAATATAATTGCAGTTAAAATCTAATACATATATGGAGTTGACCTATCCGTCCGGGCCCCTCATGACGGCCCTCCTTTTGCCAAACCCAATAGTTTCTTTTACTTTTCCTATTCCTTGACGTCATGAGATTTTTCCAGAAACCCAACAGGAGTATAAACAATATGTTTGTTGATGTTGATGTAATTGCAAAGAGATGGTATTGTACTTGTTAAATGAATTTTAAATCTCAAGGGAGTTTTATGTAATTTTGGAAATCACGGAGGAGGTATTTGTTATTATGATAAGCCACGGAGAGGTCAGTGTAATTAAGATTGTTGGAGGTTGTCTCAAAGCAACTATCTAAACGTATAATTCATTAATTCTGTGAAGTCACCAAAGTACGATGTGCCACTAACAAGCCCACGATGTGCCGTATTGGGTCATCCATCCCAAAAGTCAAAAGTGTTGTAAAGCTGTCCCTCCAAGAAAATGGAAAAAAAAAAAAGGATGTTAAACTAGTCCAAATTCTATATATATATATATATATATATTGTCAAATGTCAATAAGTCCAAATTCTATATTGGTTGATTTGGTATTTGCCATATATGTAATACACGGTACTTATTCCAAATCCAATTTTCTTTAGAAGAAACTTCCAAATATTATTTTAGATACTTCCAATTCCTTTTTTCATTCTACTGACTTCCAAACCTACTGTGTTTGAATTGATGAATTATCCCAAATAATATTTCACTTGCATCATAAATATATTTTTCAATTCATTTTTTTATATTTTTAATTATTTTTTTATCTTACATGCATCACATCACAAAAAAAATTACAATAATTATTTCAAATATTACTTTATCCAAACACACTATTATAGTTAGTGTAATTCCGGGTTCAATTTGTCAAGCGGAAACCAGTTTTGATTTGGATTTTGTTATTCGACTCTTGCTGTCCTATATATAAAGATCCAATGATATGGCCGGTTCAAGTCAATTTCACAAATCTAAGGCTCCGTTTGGATTAGCTGTTTTTGGAGTTGTTTTTTAAAAACTTTACTATAGCTGTGTTTATGAAAAACTTTTACTGTAAATGTTTTTTGGATTGTTTTAGAGGTATTTTTAAAATATATTTTTGAGTATTTTTATAATTTACAATTTTTTTGGGATCTTTTTTTAAATATATACTGGCTCTGTTTCTATATATTAATATTTATTTATTTATATATATAATATTTGTTATTTCAATTTTTTAATAATATGTATATTAATACATATAATATAAATATAATTTATAAATATAATATGTATATTAATATATATTTAATATAAATATATAAATATATATAAATATACATATTAATATATATTAATATAATATTATAAAAAATTGAAATATGATATAATATATATAATGTACAAATTAATATACATAATTGAAATAAAAATATTAATATTAATATTAATATAATTTATATACATATAATGTAATATACATAATTAAAATATACATATTGAAATATACATATTATAAAATAAAATTGAAATAAATATATAAAAATAAATATATTTATATATTTATAAATATATTTTAAACAAAATATTTATATATATACAAATATATAATATTTATTTCAATTGATATAATATATATAATATACATAATTGAAATAAACATATTAATATTACTATAATTTTTATATATACAATATAATATACATAATTGAAATAAACAAATTGAAATATACATATTAATATATATTAATAAACATATTATAAAACAAAATTTAATTAAATATATTTATAAATTTATATAAATATATATAAATAAATACATTTATAAATGTATATAAATATATTTATAATTGTATATAAATATATTTTAAACAAAATATTTATATTTATATATAAATATTTATTTATTTCAATTGATATAATATATATAATATACATAATTGAAATATACATATTAATGTATATATTATAAAATAAAATTGAAATAAATATATTTATAAATTTATATATATAAATACATTTATATATTTATATAAATATATATTAATATATTTATAAATATATATAAATATATACAAAATATTAATATTTATATATAAATATATATTTTTTCAATTGATATAATATACATATTAATATTAATATAATTTATATATATAATATAATATACATAATTGAAATATACATATTAATATATATATTATAAAACAAAATTGAAATAAAAAGTATTATATATAAATAAATAAATATTAATATATATATAATATAAAACGAAATTGAAATTGAAAAATCTGATTTTTATTTCCTATTTCAAAAACTCCATTACCGAATTCAAACCAAATTCGCATAATTTGAAATCGAAAATTTCAAATTTTTTTGTATATTTGGAGTTATTTTTTATATATTATTTGGATATGATGTTTTTGGAGTTGTTTTTGTTTGTGTATTACTGTAGCATTATAGATGAAAAAATTGTTTTTCAAAAAATGCTGAATCCAAACGGAGCCTATATCTGTACAATATATGAAGTTAGAGATGTGACATTTGGTGTAAATAATTTTTGTGATTTTTTGAACTTTTAACTATTTCCTTACAACAAATTAATTATTACCATTATCGCCTAATCACATTTTACCATTATAATTGCTCGAGAAAAATGCAGTTTTGGTACCCAAACCTTGACATATGAGCGGTTTTAATCCCCAAATTTTGAATAATGACAAATCTAGCACCTAATTTTTCAACTATTGAACACATTTAGTACCCCTGATAGATTTTTTCCCAAATTACTACTACAAAAAGTCACGTGATAGTCTCATGTCTGACAACTATTGTATAAAAAATGTCAAAAATATGTAAAATATCCTTTTGATACTAAGTGTCATGTACAATATCCTTTTGGAACTAAGTACTAAATTTAAGGACTAATAATTTTATCAAGTAAAATATCCATCTCACACTAAGAACTAAGTTAAAGGACTAATAATTTTATCAAAAAGATATTTTACATTTTTTGACATTTTTTTATACAATAGTTGCCGGGCATGTGACTATCACATGACTTTTTTTTATAGCAATTTGGAAAAAAACTGTCAAAGATACTAAATATGCTCAAAAGTTGAAAGTTTGGGTACCGAATTTATTTTCGTCCAAAGTTTGGGAATGAAAACTGCTCATCTACCAAAGTTTGGGTACAAAAAATGTATTTTTCTCTAATTACTTATAAGTCAAAATCACCGTAATCTAACTATCAAATTACTGTAATATTATAAATCAATGTCCTTTAATAAAAAAAATTATCAATTTGATTTATATAAAAATAAAAGTGATATAAAATTAATTCATTTTAACTATTTTTAAATTACACATAATTTGAGTCTGTCCTTCACAATGCTTCTTCTAGTTCTTTAGATTTATAGCTTCGTCAAGAGGAAGAATCAGTTCAAGTTTCTTCATCAAGGTACATAATAAGTTTCCATTTTCATGGCGCTAATTTGTAATACTTTTTTTTTGGGATAATTTTGGAGACCTTCTATGAGGTTTCTAACAGTTGCAGATGCCTCACTTGAGGGTTCTATCAGTTTTTCTTTCACGCTCATTAAAAGCTTAACTCTTATCCTAAAAAACTTCATTTTCATCCTAATTTATACAACTTTTACCATCATTTACTAATTGTAATTTCATGATTTATTTTTCCTTTTGAATGAGTCCCAAATTTTCTACCTTATTCTTGTACCTTGAAAAAGTAGCTTCCTCTACTACTTGATTCATATCCCTACTCTTCCTCTGCCCTTTTTCATTGAACAATAAAAAGATAGAGGCAAAAGTTGCATGACAGCTGTGGAAAAAATAAGAAAAAAATTGATGATACAAATATCAAGCATTTCACCCATATATATTTGATATTGAGACCATTAATCACATAAACAAAATATAAGAAGCACTTTTGGAGCAACATATTTTTTGATATTAATAGCAACATCACATAAACAAAATTAATCACAAACAATATCAATATCACATATTTGATATTGTTTGGCTTGAAACCTATATTTGGCAATTTAAGAAGAACTTTTGGAGCAACATATTTTTTTCCTTTAGATTAAGAGGAGGGTATTATAGAATACTCAAAGGTAAATTTGTCATGCATCAGCATCTTGGGCTTATTTTGTTCCTTAACCATTAAGAGAAGGGAGGTTTGTGTAATTTTTATAATCTCAAGAAAGCTTCTTCTTGACCATCTCCACAACCACTGTCATCTAGTCACGACTCTTCTTTCTTTAGCCTATTTATCCACGTTTCCAAATTCTCCCTTGCTCCTTCCTCTTCCTTTCTCATTTCCTCAAATTGCCCATTTTTATTCTTGAGTCTTTCCCCTGCCATGATCATCAAGCCTTAATTCTTATTAGTATCAAGTCAGTAGTCATTGCTCCTTGTTAAATTCATTAGCCATCTACCACTATCGACATCGTTAGCAGTAGCACCATGGGCTATCACCAAAAAATTTTAGTGAATTAACATTTACTGATCTCATTTTTTACAGAATCAATCCCGTTTGACTATACAAGAATATATGGAGTTCAGCATGTTTGGAAGCATAGGAGAATGTTCTTTTGCTGATATTATTACCATTATTCGATACTGGTTCAATTGTAGCATTACACTACCTTTCCTATTCATTGCTAGTTGGCCATTTGTCGGCACTTGTTTAGTTTATGATGGGTTTGAAAGCCCTCAACCAGGTGAGTATTTCATAGAAAGTTAGTAGGGAATTCCATTGAGTGTGTTTGGATTAAGAATTATTACACCTTATTTACACACATTGACTTACTTGTATCATTAACATATTTTTCAATCACCCTTTTATCTCACATACATCATATCAACAAAGTGTTACAGTACATTTTTCACAAAATTATTTTAAATAATTTACAATTCAAACACACTCATTAATAACTAGTTGTTTTGATCCTTTCTAACAACTTGATGAATTTAGTATATCCTTTTAGGAGGCTTTAATGACTATATATCGAACCTATTCAGTTTTTACGGTACGATGGTTGGCTATTCGCGGCCTAGTTGTGCCTACCATCTTTTTTTTTTGGATCAATTTTAGCTATGCAATTCATCTAATTATAAAACTACATCCGAATTATAGAGTCACGAAACAATCAAAACCTAAATGAACAAAACGTTGATCTGAATCGTACCAGTCTATACTGGGGGTTATTACTCATTTTTGTACTTGCTATTTTATTTTTCAATTATTTCTTCAATTAAGAAAATGAAAGAGAAGAAATAATCATTCTAGGCATTCTCTTAACACATCGGAAGGATCTTATCTTATAATTACCCATGATTGTTTATGTTCTTAGCATGAACACTTTAAAAAAAAAAATAAGTGGGAGGCCTTGAAACATGCACGATGACATGATGAATATTACCGTTAGAATCTGATGGCAATTGATTATGGATGGCAATGGGGGCGGGGGTTGGGGCGGGGGGGAATTTTTTCCCCCCGTTTAGAAACGGGGCCGGGGGCAGGGGTATAATCCCCCACTCCATCCCCCGCCCCGCCACCCGCAAAAAAAAGTATATATAAATAAATATATATAATATGTAATTTAATTAGTTATAAACTTATGATAATGATATTATTAGTTAGATGTATTATATAATGTATATTAATGTATGTAATATAATTGATATTATCAATTATATGAATAATTAGACATGTCTACTAATAGAATTTATTAATTAGTTATATTAAATTTACTAATACATTTATACTAAATTTCAAATTACACTTAATAGAATAACACTTTTTTCTCAAAAAAAAACACAAACACAATAATGAATTAGTGATTATATTTGTACCAAAAGTGAAAACTTGACTATTTTAGTTGTATTTATTTCATAATGTTGGATTGTATTCAAATAACTTTTGTTTGATTGTTTTTATGAGTTTCAATTGTAAAATTACAATGAATAATAACTTCATGATGTGTTGATATTTTAGTACTTGATTATTTATTAAAATTTAACTATAATAAAATTTTATTAATCCTGCGAGTAGGCCTGTCAACGGGTCGGGTCTAGACCCGGATCTGGACAGAATCCGTGAAATTATTGCGGGTATGGGTAGGGATTTAATTCCATTTTTCGGATCCGGATTCGGATCCGTTTTGTCAAACAAAAAAACGGGTCGGATACGGAATATAGTATTCCGACCCGTATTAGATCCGGATCCGGATATAAATGAATTAATAATTTAAAATATATATATTTATCAATATAATTTGATTAGGGTGACGTAATTGAATAAAGTCAATTTATTTTCTTTTCTTATTTGATTTTTTCTTTGCATTAGTTAGAAATTAGTTTACAAATATATTTTTTTCTCATTTTTATTAGAAATTATAAATTTTGCTAAATTTGTTCGGGTAGACTCGACCCGAATCCGGGACCCGCCGGATCCGGATCCGGAACATAGAATAAAAGACCCGTCGGATAAACGGGTCGGATCCGGGCCCGGTATAGTAATTCAGGTCCGGATCCGGAATAATGAATTCCGGCCCGGACCCGACCCGTTGACAGCCCTACCTGCGAGAACAATTTTATTAACCCCGCGGGGGCACCAGCAGAGAAGCTGGGCGGGGCGGGGGGAGTGGGAGGCAGGGGACGGGGCCGGGGTCTGGGGAAATTAATAGGCAACGGGGCGGGAGGTGGGGGAGGGGTCCCCCGCCCCAACTCCGCCCCGTTGCCATCCCTACAATTGATGTGTAATCTTGAAAATAAAATTAAAAAAGAGAAAATAAATGAAATGGAAAAATGAAAATAAAATTTAAAAAGGTCCAGCGGAACTTATGTTTAAGAATTATCTTGACCCTACCTATTTTATCCGGTACAAATACAAGAGAAAAGAAATAGAAAAAAGAAAATAAAATTAAAAAAAGGTTAGGTGCAACTCACGATGATAAAGGACCATGAACTACCATACTTTTTCAAATTTCAATTCCCTACTAGTAATTGGGTAAATGGAGAAATTAGAAACAAGAAAGAAATAATAACATGTTCATGCAAGGTGTACACTTTTAGAGACTTGATACTCAACTAGTTCCAGATCACTTGTGTTTCTTTTCTTTGTTGTGACAGCGGAGCGACCAACGTCTCCAAACACTAGATAGAGCAAAGCATTCTTCTTGGAGCAAAACTCATATCCAATCACAGGATCTATATAGTACTGCAAAAGAACGCAAAGAAAAAAAATAGATTCATAATTCAATACCTTTCCATAATTAGAAAACAATACTCATAATTGCATTGCATGCTGATGCAAGATGAGGAACAATATTAACAACCACTCTAATTTATAGTTATGCAAATGTCTACTTCAGTGACAAATATCATCACAATTGCAAAAAAATAGATGCAAAAACATACGCCCGGAGAGAGAGAGAGAGAGAGAGAGAGAGAGAGAGAAAGAGATAGGAAGCTGTAAAGAGAAGAAATCAAATTACTCGATCCTCAGCTGTGTTTTGTTTTCTGGCCCTAATTCCTTTTATCCATCCTCGTGGAAGCTCATCCAGGACCTCGCTCTCATCCACAACCTAGATATCACACTTCAGATATCATAGCTTCAATTATATTGAAAAACAATAGCATCCATCACAAATACACAGGGTCATTACAGAATAAACAATCTCCTAATAGGTCTTGCCCATTCCAGATATGTAACTTCTGCCTTCTGTGGATTCACAATGTCAAACTGCATCTAGCTTTAGAGAATTGTCCCTGCTACCTTCTTGAAAGTGGAAATCCTTGTAAGACAATAAAGGGTTATCCTACAAATTCAAAAAATTTCTATATAACGGGAAATGAAAGAGCAAATATATCTATTAGAAATACACTAGCACACTACATAATAGACAATCTCCAAAGAAGGCTTGCCTATGCCATTCCCTTGCTTTCTTGATATGTGTCTCCTACCCTTCAAGAATTTGCAATGTTGAGGCGAATCTTACTTGGAAGAGTTTTCCCTACCAACTTCTTGAAGGTGTAAAAATTTGTAAGAGATGGACAATATGAATTTCTAAGAAACTTCGGTAATTCTTTATTTGCCATAATAAGTCATTAAGTAAAATCTATTCAAAATACACCGGTTCATTACACGACACATTTTCCAAAGAGAGCTTGCTCATGCCGTTTTCTTCCTGTCCAAACATTAAACTCTTACTTATGGATTTGCAGTACTGAGGAGCATCTTACTTTGAAGAGTCGTCCCCTCTGACTTCTTGAAAGGTGAAAATACTTCTAAGTAAAGAAATGTGGCAGTTCTAAAAATTTCCAAAAAGTCATCCCAATTATAAGGCCTTAACCATGATCTGGCAGCTACTGAAACTTGCACAATAGAATATCTACATAGAAATCACCATAAAATCAAATGCCTGACGAACAGTGTCAATTTTCACACTGTGGAACACTTATAAAAATAACTGCAGAATATATGAACTTGTATTGCTCTTGAAACTGGAAATAGCATAAACTACCTTCATAGCTGCATAACCTCCTCCTACTCCTCCCTCTCCCTCCCATAAGCCCCTCTTTCAAGGGTTACATTGTTGGAGGAGTAAGCAAGATAGATAAAACACAATATTCAGATAAAGATATTCAAGTAACTAGTATCATAAGCAGATGAAGAAATAATAGACCCCATAAAAAGACTAGAAAGACATTGAGGAATTATCGTTGAATAAACATCGGTATCGAGCAATATTATCAAAAAACTTCTTTCTTCCATCCCTGTAACAGAAGGGAAAGAATCAAGAAGTAAATGAATTGGGGTAGCAGGAAGAGACTAAAGTGAAAAAAGGGTAAGCTCACTTTTTGTTGTTTTTTTTATTGTTGCATTGCAATTTACTTTTTACATATTTTTTATTACCTAGGGTTTTGAATAGAAATTGCATCCAGTTAATGAGCCAATGTCCATCTGTAGTTTCAAAAAGAAGGAATCAGCATATTGAAGGAGATTTGATCCACAGAATCAGTATGCAATAACAGATGTAGATTTTTACTAACAACAAATCAAGTTACAAAAGTTTCTTTAATCCATCAATATAAATTTAGAAACATGACCACATTTCTTAAATCAAATGTAGATAGAACTATGCAAATGGTATTTCCAGTTACAAATAACATAATATCGTGCAAAATACCAGTGATCAACCTATAATAGCAATACTAAAGCATTCCAATATTGTGCGTGTTTGTGGCGCCCCCACTTTTCCTAAGGGCGAACTCGAGGGTATCGGCGGGACGCTTGCCTAACTCGCGCCAGGACTCGAAAACGCAAAACAATAAAAGCTAAATAAGCCAAAAGAGTACTATTCACTATCTATAGATATAAACCAAAAAAAAAATTCTATTTACATCCACAAAAGTAGATATTCAAACTACTACATCACCCTATGATAACAACCAAAAACAAAAAGTAGACCCTAAGGAGGGTTCTTATACAAGTCACCAAAACAATAAGAAACATTTTAATTGCCCAACTATGGTAATCGAAAACTCTCTATACTAGTGATAGTGCCAAAAGGGTTCCTTGCGTCGTCCCCTATTAAGGAAAACAAAGGAAAAAGGGTAAACTATATGCTTATTAAGTAAACAGGAATAAAAGCGTAAATTTCACATTAAAACAAATAATTTCGTCACAAAGCTATCAAATCGTAAGTATAAAAGTAACAACACAAATTAAGGATACAAGTTGGCTCCAAAGCCAAATCATGTGCCACGTGTAACCTCCTGTCGACACTCCGTCGACCACAAATAATGGTCCGTAGAACTCCACTTGTACTCCCACCTAACACCTTATCACCCTCACTGGCCAGTCACCTCACAAAATAGCTCGAGCAAACGAAACGAAATTGAACTTGATTCACAAGCTCAGTTCACAAACTTGGTTCACAAACTTAGTTCACAAACTTGATGACCTCAAGACTAGGTTGGACTGGTTTCGACCAAACCCCGGCCGACTCGAATAGTCCATTTAGGTCTTGAGATTGGGCCCACAAACATCACCCCGAACTACAAGTTCAAGGGGTTCAACATCCAAATAATTCATATATATACATCTCATAGATAAACACAAGTGCAAATTAGGGTTTAGGTCGAGTGTGATCAAGTACACCCTCGCCTAAGTACCCTCTCATTCACATCAAAGCACATAAGCAAGTTATACACAAAACGGCCTGAATACTTACACAAAACACAAAGATAGCACAAGGGCGAAAATCACTTCGCGTGTGATAGCTAGTAGGCCCCACCGGCTCCGTCTAACTCACCACCGTCTGAAATAGAAGATTGTACTATATTATTCCATAAACGGCTACTAGAATGCATAAATCAAGCAAAACGGCAAAATTGGCACATGCATGCGCGGAAATGGCAGACGAAAATGGAAACGGCCGGCAAACGGAAAAGAGCAGATTTGGCACCTAGAACTATTTTGATCAATTTTCAGGCTACGATTATCAGATCGAAGTGCATAAGGTACCGTTGTTAATCTAAGAAGAAAGGCTACAACTTTCCTGAAGATACCTCAAGCCAGATCTCAATAGAACTAGGACAAATATGCACAAGACAATCCCAGCCGTTTCACTTTAGGTTACCAAGCAGGCCCTGTTTGAACGACTATAACTCATGACTCAGAGATCGAAATCGAGAAATTCTAGAGGTGTTCGAAAGCTCATTTATAAGGCTATAAATTTTGTGTTTTGACCAAAAGCTGAATCAGTACAGAGCATAAGGAAAAATGGGTCCAAACTTCCTGTCAGAACTGTCCAACTTCAAAGGCAGTTCTAACACTCGATTTTGTTTTGGGTATAACTAGAGTTACGGAACTCGGATTTGGATATACTTTATACCGTTTTGAAGCTGAAACAAAGATCTACAAGTCTTATGAAGACCTCAATACCCAGTTCCTTTGTTATCAATATGAATTGAGTACGGTCAGAAGCAAAATCAAGAAACGTAGCACACGTCAGAGTTTAGAACAAAAGTGAGAGTTTTGGCCATAACTCAGGTTACACAGATCCGTTTGTCCTGAAATTTTGCAGACACAACAAGCACTTAAGAAGCTACAACTTTCATGTTTTGGGAAAATCTTGAATCAGTACGTAGCACAAAGAAAAACATAGCCAAAATTCAGATTCTGGCTGCCTTGTTTTCCAGTTTAACCGTTTTTACACGTCGCAAACGCATGGTCCGTTGTTATAGTTCTCATGCAAGCTTCCTAACCAATTGCACACATATACTAACTTCTAAATGACCTACAAATGGTCTGAAACTTTCCCTCTAAGTCATCATAAAATTACCAAACACTAACCATAATTCCTAACCTCACTTTATTTGCACCAATGAACTTAATCTAACAACCTATTAACCAAACCCTAACCAACTAAATTCTAGCCAAGCTAAACTAACTTAATGGAGATTAGGGTTTCATGGTCTAAATCAGATTTTGTCAACAACCAACCCATCAAATAAAACCAACCATCCAACATACCGTATGCAAGCTAAATCAACAAGAACAACCTACTAATTAACATTTAAGCATGAAACCATAATTATCCATCACGATGGCCAAATCTCATACTTCCACAATCCACCAAAATAAACCATAAAATTCCTTCACAAGCATCTCATAAGCAACAATACATTAAAACAACTCCATGAAACATCATTTTAATCCATCAAAGATCAACCCTAACTTTACAAAGTTTTCAAGTAAGATTCTTACCTTCTAGTTACAAGTTTCTTAGGTTAATCTTCCAAAACTCAAGCTCCAAGTTATTCCTCCAAGATCCAAACTCAAGATTAATGGAAAACAAATGCAAGAAACAAAACCTTTTCTCTCCCTTTCGGCTCTTTCTCTCTTAGTTTTTGGTTTGCTTATTTCTTATGATTATCTAACAACTCTTATGATATAAACTTAGTCAAAGCGTAAGAAGATATTTTCCCTAACAACTGATCACATAAAAGCTTCAATTTTTCTCTTTAGCCCTTACATTCCAACTTTGCATGTGATTGACTCTTGCCCATAAACATTTATTTCTTTTCAAATTAGTCCATAGATCATTAACTTAATCTAATCCAAAATACATAATTGTACTTAGTTCCTTCACTAATCATCCTCCTATAGTAATTACCTATACTTAGTCATATCTTAACCCACATAAAAGCAACTAAACAACAATATTTTTGTCGTAAGCAAAATTAGGGTTTTAAACCTAACTTAGGGTTTCCAATGGATTATAATACTAGAGGTTTTGCTAGTTTAGGGTTTTCTAACCTTGTAAAACCTACTTATCCTTTATAAAACAATTCAAATCCTATACTTACCTGCTCTAAAACACATACTAGAATAACTAACTTTAACTACAACTCGAACTTATGATTAATACAAAACTAGGGTTTCATAAATAATCCAAATTAGGGTTTTCTCACTAGCCTTAAAACCCAATTTTACCGCGCAATTAAGTCACCTCACCTACTATCAAACTTAAGGACTTACCGGGGTCTCACAGTGTCTATATCCTACTATTCCATAATTCTAAGTATGTTGAAGTTTGATGGCTCAGGGGCATAATTTGCACACCAATAAAGGGTCAAAAGTCATGATCTCTTTGGCCTCTGGAGGCCTTAGTAGAATGCATCAAACCAAAATGTTTGTCCTGTGAAAATAAGAGGGCTAATGAAGCTATTCAATTTTATCTATGATGTCCAAAAGATGACTTAGTATACAAACAACTAATCTTGACAGGTGCTTGCATTCAGTAACAATAGAATCAAACAATAAAAAAAAGTAGTCAATAAACATAAATAAACACGAAGCTCAATTTTTTAATAACCAAACACCTTCCACCTAAAATGCAATAAAGGATTATAGAGTTTCACTGAACAGCCCCTACATCTATATCTCTTTCACACAGCACATATAAATCTTCCAAAAATGCTACTAAAAGAGTTACTATTTCTATTGCTGCTTCCGTAGCCCCTACCTGATTATTCTATCACATGTAAAATTCACAAGTTAAAAAAAATTCCAGAGCCACTAGTTCAAAAGGTCGAGCAAATTCAATATGCCAAATCAATATTTTTTATACAAAAGAATTCCCCTGTTTTGAGATCTTGATCACGAAGTCAAAATACTCAAACCACCAGATTCTGGTGGGGACATTGTTGATCTACAATAATCACATTATAACGTGCCCATGCGTATGTGTGCTTGTGCATATGCGTGTGGGTGTGAGAGATAGAGAACATAAGGCTAAACACAGTTTTACATGTCTAAAGGTAAGAAAGCTTTTACCTCTTCTTCAACATAAATCGTTAGATATCCGAACATTAGAGCAATCTCAAGTCTCACTCTTTTAATTCCGTTATACTCTTCGCTGCCATATTCAGAAATGTGTCTGCTTGACTTCATTATTTTCTTTAGCATACCAAGATCTATAAAATCAAAAAATGCCTTAGTTTCCATTGCATGCTTAGTATCCTGCTCAGTAGGTTCCCTGTAACAGACAAACAATCAGCAATAGGAGAAAAATAGAAATGCAATTCAAGAGTCACATCATGTGAATAATTATATACATGTGAATGTACTATACAATGAAAATCCAAATACACTTACCTCTAACTATTGTTGTCAAATATAAGTTGATCTCTTCTTGTCTATTCTAACATGTGAATGTAAACTATTATGTACATATGAATGTACTATGCCGTATGTTTATCATTGTTGTGGTTTTGAAAAATTTTCTCTTTTTTAAACTCCTTTATCGTACTTGTAACACTTCCATAGCATGATGAATGTTGCTGCTTGAGCATTTTCCATAAATGTAAGAGAAGAATTTGTAAAGAAAAACTCAGAAAATGATACAATGGAAACTCTGATTACAATTACACACACTTTCCTTCTTCTTATTCTTCCGTATCCGTAACTGACTAACTAACTATTGATTCTTGCACTAACTACTTGCCAGCTTAGCCTTCCAACTCAGTAGTTGGTTACAAGAATGGGTAGAATTGGAAAATTGCTGCAAGAATGAAATTTGCATATCAAATGCACCCTCTTGAAAATATCCTTGCCCTCAAGAACTGAAGTGAAAAAATTTTTGCCGGATGCAAACGAATATTCCCACGTAGCATCTTTAGGAAATGAATTGGTCCATTGTATTAACCACTGGGGGACAGCCTTATTACCCTTTTTAACAATCCTGCGATGCAATATTGCTAGAGGTTCGGCGAGTAACTGACATATATACAATTCACCTCATCGGGAAGAGTTGCATAGATCGGCCAATTGCCAACATTCTTCTTCAGAATTGAAATGTGAAAGGTAGGATGAAGTTTTTAGAGTTGTTATTATGACATTGTATTTGAAAATTTTATTTTTGAAAAACACTTAAATCCAAACAAAATTTAGGTTTAAAAAGTGAACATTGAGAAAACTCCCTAAATAGTAAAATTACTTGTATGAGGATAGGAACAAAACCAAGGCCCTATTTGGATTGTAGCATTTAGTTAAAAAATTTATATATTTTATGTGAATGTTCTATTTACACATTATCTAATTACCATTTTTACTTCATATATTTTACATTTTAAAAAAATGTTACAGTAACTTTTTTCTCCCACACATTCTTGAAAAATTACAATCCAAAGAAATTGTAAAATTTTGGTTTCAAGGTGAACATTCAGATATGAATAAAAATAATGGAAAAATAACAACCATTACAAAATTTTAATTCACAAAAAGAGGAAAAAAACAACAGACAAAAAAATGATGCTTCAATAAGTTAAATAATCAATAAGTTAAAATAGAAGAAACAAAGAATAGTTTAAATAATCAATAAGTAATAAGTTAAATAATCAATAGTTTAAATAATCAATAAGTTATAATAGAAGAAACAAAGAAAATGAAAGAAAAAAACTTGCTTGAAACAATTGATTTGGAGAATAGTCAATGCTTGAGACAAGTTCAAAACTGATTCTTGCAGCAATCCATTCAAGGCCTAAGAAAGTATAAGATCATTAAACAAAGATCGAGATCGACCATCTACTACTAGAGAAGAGATGCCCCGAAACAATCTAGAATAGTTACCTTCAACATATTTTGTATGAGTGAATGCTTACGGAAGTACGACTTAATTATAATTTTATCGCTTTATCTTTCTTCACTTTCACCAACTTCAACTATTGGGATTCTTCTTTCTACTACCACCGTCCATCTATGGTAAATAGGAAAATCCTATTTTGAACAGCATATGGTCATATGTAAATTAAATGATAGTCCATCTCTGTAATTTTAGAAATTATTATACTTTGTATCTATTCCTCAAATATGTCATGATTTTTGCAGTAAACATCACTCTTATGGAACCAGTATTTGTTTATTTATACGAGTGTCTCACTAGACCTTAATAGATGATTCGAGGGATTTAATCTTATTGCCATATCCAACTGTTTGGATTAACTATTACCCATACCCATTAACTAATTTTATTGAATTCTTCATCAAACTAAAGTAACTCCATTTAAAATAATTAAAAAATCTCGCAGGTAATTCTTCTAAAATTGAAAATGTAGGATATCAAATTAAAAACGTTCGTTCATAATAAGAACATCAATTACAATCAATGGGTCAACAATTCTCATATTAAAAAAGTTACCTGCAATGTGTAATATAGACAAAGCTACAAATTAGTTGACCACACATATAAATTTTAGTACAATGTCATAATAAAAAAAAGTATACTCAAACCAAATGTCTATGTACTAAATTAATTGGTCTTCTGTATTTTAATCAAAGCAAATGTAGACTTTAAAATTTTGATTTTAGGCATATTTAATATAACTAACAAAAACATTACTATATCTAATGGTTAAAAATAAATTAAAATTAATCAAAAATTTTCATTTGCACTTTTTGATTTGGGTCTTCCAGTGCCCAACCTGTCTTACGAAATTCAAGGAAGCTTTTCAGCTTGAGGAGCACCTCCTGATATGGTTACGGTTGATTTCTTTTGGTTTGGTTCTTGATTTAGCAGTTAAGTTTATGGCTGATCCATTTTTATGATCGATGTTGCAGGGATAATCTGGGAGAAGTTCGTTTTTTTTCTTTTCCTTCTTCTTCTTCTTTTTTTTCTTGCGTTCTTGCTTCTGTCTCTTCGTCGTAGTTTTGTAGGGTTTAAGGACCAGTAGGCTTTCTTGAGGTCCCTGCGAATTTTGCTTCTTCTTTCCGTCTCTTGGAACACCCATTTCTTCTTTCTTTACAATTTCTTTGGAATTTCTATCGCTGCTTAGAACTCAGTGTTTTTGTTTTTTGTGATAGTTGTGATGACAAAACATGCAGCTTCGGATTATTTTTCCTTTTCTTTTGCTATTATTTTGATTTTATTTTTTTAATTTCTAATTTGTCGTTCTTATACGTTTCTTTTTTAGGTTTAAATATGCCAAAAAAAGAATAAGAACCCTGAGCTCCGCCACCCGGAGTTCAATGGTGGTGTTACCATTCCGACTGTGAATGCACATTTCGAGTCGTGATACAGTGTTGAAGCACAATATTTCTGTTCATGGTCACCTGAAGTTCAGTTGCGATATATGTGATAACAAGTTTAAAAGTATAGGGGATCTTGTTGCCCATCAACATTGGGCAAAGGAGAACTAAACCTTTTACATTTTTTTCCAAACAAAGGTATGTCTCGGAATTGAAGATCAAGTTCTTTCCTTAGATTTTTTATTTTTCCATCGTTCCTCTTATCGAATTTATGGGTTAATGAAGGGTGAGGTGAAGAAAACAAGATGCCATGACAACTTAAAGCAATATGAAGGCAGGTTTTGCATAGCAGATGTTCCATTGTTTACTCTTTTTTTTTCCAAACGATAACAGATTTATTGCTATGTAGAAATTACATTGTTGGAGCAACTGCTCCTACATCATTTTTGGCTAAACAATTAAGCCAAATTGGAAAGGAATCCTTCCAACTAATTTCATCATACAAGTTTATGGCAAATTTTGCCAGCTTATGAGCCACACAATTGCCCCATCTTTTAACAAAAGAGAACTGACACGTAACAAAACCTTGGCTTAAAATCAGAACATCATGTAAAATAGTCCCCGTGACTGGATCATCCATATCCCTCCCCCTGAGCTTGTCCACCAGCAATTTACAATCAGATTGTATCTCTACTTTGTTCCAGCCACATAGTTTAGCCTTTATCACAGCTTTTCTGATAGCTAAGGCCTCCTCAACTGCTGGGATACCATTTCTGCTCTCCCCCCCTGCCCAAGCCCCTACAATCTCCCCATCCTCCCTTCTAGCCACTACTCCCCACCCAATCCTCCTATCCTTCAACACCAAGGCTGCATCAGTGTTTAGTTTTATAAAGCCCTGAGGGGGTGGATACCATCTGCTAATCCCTGCCCCCTGTTCTTTCTCCATTACCTCCTTATTATCAGCCCCATTCCTCACCTCATTATATTCAGCCCACTCCTGCACAGCTTTACCTGCTGTTCTCCCTGGGCAGTTGCTCATCTCATTGAACTGTACTTGGTTCCTTGATTTCCATATCTGCCAAAGTATATTCACAGTCAAAGCAATGTGGTTCCTCCTTTCTATTCTGTCTTGTGCATCCATCAAGCTATTCCACCAATGCCAAAAACTATGCCTAAACTCTTTAAGCCCATCCCAATCAATTGGAGCTGCCTTCCATATATTTTCAGCATGCCTACAAAAGAAGAACATATGCTTCAAGGTTTCTGTCCCCTCCCCATAGCACCTGCATTTATCCTCCCCACTACCTATTCTCCTTTTGATCACCTCATTGACTGGTAATACACCATGTAAACATCTCCATATAAAATGTTTTAGTTTATGTTTAATACCTAAACCCCACAGCACCTTCCAGGCTTTAGAATTAGGTTCATTCCTGCTATTACTAGCCTCATATTATTCCTTCCTTCTCCATTCCCCTCTCATTTCTCTGGCCAGTATATATCCTGTTTTGACAGAATACTGCCCAGATTTTGTAAATGGCCACACCAACTTATCCTTCCCTGCACATAAGCTAATTGGAATTTCTTCTATCTTTCTGCAGTCTTTCTCACTAAGTAGAGTTTCCATCATTGCTTTGTTCCACTTTCCGTTCTGAATTAGTTCATGTACCTTTAGGATATTACAGCCTGCAGGCATTGGAGTGGCCACCATACCCGTACCTTCACCTGGAATCCACCTATCTTTCCAGATATCCACAGTTGTGCCATCTCCAACTCTCTTCCTAATACCTCTTTCCATCATCTCCCTTGCACTCATAATGCTCTTCCATATCCAAGAGTCCCCTGCCTTTATCTGTGTCTTCCAAATTGCTTCCCCTTTGAAGTATTTCCCCTTTAACACCTTGCTTAATAACAGATTGGGTTGTGTCAGAATTCTCCATAACATCTTAGCCAGCATGGCATTATTAAAATCCAGCAAGTCCCTAAAGCCTAAGCCTCCTTTCCCTTTTATTTCAGCCAACTTTCCCCACCCCACCCAATGAGTCTTTCTCTTCCCCTCACTCTCCCCCCACCAAAAGCGAGCCATTTCTCCACTTATGTCCTGACATAAGGTCTTAGGCAGCCTGCAACAACTCATAGCATAGGCAGGCATTGCTAGTATCACAGACTTTAGCAGCACTTCCTTCCCAGCTTGGCTCAACAGCTTTTCTTTCCACCCTTTGATCTTCTCCATCACTCTTTCCTTGATATAATTGAAGACTTGTCTTTTAGATCTGCCAATCACCATTGGTAGCCCAAGATACTTACTCTGGTCCACCTGCTTCATTCCCCCCAATATTCTGAGGATCTCTGCCTTATTGCTTTCCTCAGTGTTTTTGCTGAAGAACACAGATGACTTATCTGTGTTAATCTGTTGTCCTGATGCTGCTTCATACAACTCCAAGATCCTCTTCACTTGTTCAGACTCCTTAATGCTGGCTCTACAGAAGATAAGGGTGTCATCTGCAAAAAACAAGTGGAAAATAGCAGGACTGGCTTTGGCAATCTTTAATCCAGTCAGACAATGGTTGCCCATTGTTTACTTAAAAGTGGAAATTCTTCTTTAACTGGGATGACTTCATGGCCTATGCCTAGTGGTTACTGGGAAAAAAAGAGGATCCAAAAAGGCAAAGACAATGTATGGTCCAAAATTATCTTTAAGACAACAGCCGCATTAAAATAGGTTATTTGAACAATCAGAATACAGAAGTTGAGAAAATGAACTCACATGATTCTTCAAAATCCTGATCAAACAATCAGAGCATGCTCTTGTACATCGAATCTCCCTCCATTCTAGGCTTAACGTGCAACAAGTATCGTGTGCCTGCAAGTATCTACAAGTGTTTCTAAATGCTTTGACTAGCCAAGAAGAAAGTTGATGATGATTTCAACTATTTCATAAATAAGTAACCTCTTTTCACAGAATATTTTCAAGAGCAATATTGAGTAACCCACAGTAAAATATCTATGCCATCATGTCTAGACAAAATGTCAAATTTGAGTTGTTACCTTGGCAAGATTTTGTCGAGTTTCATTAAAACGCTTTCACCTAGAGAAGGCTGACACCATTCAAGAAGCTACCTGCAATTCAAGAGGAATTATTTGTATGACATTAAAATGACCAAATTCACAATAGTATTAGATTTGAAGAAAGTTCTTGAATAAACCTGAGGGTTCAATTTGTCAAGCTGCACTACAATTTCTCCCAGGAATTTGTAGCCTGATCCATCTTTTGTATGAAAGTTGACATGCGATCCACAGAATCCTTCAATTAATGAATAAGCCTGCAGAATATATCAAGACTAAGCACTAAAATGATGGGAATCTACCAACTGAAACTAGACATAAAGTGTAATGAACCTTGTTTGGATTGCGTAAATCAAAGGCAGGATGTTTTAGAAGCTTCTTAACATTTGCAACATTCCCAGGAATATCTGATGCAGCTTGAAGTGCAAACCACTTGTTTACAACCTGGAGAAAAATATATAACAACAAACTCTAAAAGAATCTGAAAGGGTTTTTGTCTCCCTATTCTTCTTAGAGAGTAGTAATACTCAAACTCAATTAATCACATAGCAAGTGTCGAGTGATTAAATAACACAGATGCTCAATTATCACTCCCAAAACGAAGTGTCCATTGAAGGATAGGCTTAAAGTAAAAGCAAACCAGAACCCCAGGAATGTGCACCAGTACAGATAGGCAACACCATAAGAAATCAAAATCTAAAATCCAAATTACATGGAACTAACAAGAATCAAGAAGCTGAAATGTGAACTCCACCTTACCTGCTCTAAAGTCAGAAACATGATCATGTTCCCCCATCCCAGCCATCCAAAATTGGGGATGAGGCCTTCAGCAGAAGAGAGGGTTCCCTGCAATCAAGTTCAAAGCTTATTGTGCATCAAGCACAAAGGAATAAACATATCGGAATACGGAGTGAGGTGAAGAAAACAAGATGCCACGACAACTTAAAAAAAATATGAAGACAGGCTTTGCATAGCAGATGTTCCATTGTTTACTTAGAAGTGGAAATTCTTCTTTAACTGGGATGACTTCATGGCCTGTGCCTAGTGGTTAGTGGAGAAAAAGAAGATCCAAAAAGGCAAAGACAATGTATGGTCCAAAATTATCTTTAAGACAACAGCTGCATTAAAATAGGTTCTTTGAACAATCAGAATACAGAAGTCAATAAAATGGACTCACATCATTCTTCAAAATCCTGATCAAATGATCAAAGCATGCTCTTGTACATGTAATCTCCCTTCATTCTCGGCTTAACCTACAACAAGTAACCTGTGCCTGCAAGTATCCACAAGTGTTTCTCAATGCTTTGACTAGCCAAGAAGAAAGCTGATGATGATTTCAACTATTTCATTAAAAAATAACCTCTTTTCACTGAATATTTTCAACAGCAATATTGAGTAACTCACAGTAAAATATATATGCCATCATGTCCAGACAATATGTCAAATTTGAGTTGTACCTTGGCAAGATTTTGTCGAGCTATTCTCGAGCAGCATGAAGGAAAGAAATGTAGAGCAGATATCTTGTACAAATAATAACTTTCTGTACTCAAATAATCATCTGAGAATATTCAATTTGTACACAAAATTCTGCTCTTTCCTCTCTCTACTATCTCTCTCTTGTTTCTGTTCTCTCTTATTGCCCCTCCTATCAACTCAGATCTAGCGTGATAAATAGGCAAATTTATTGTTGTAATGTCTAAATTTTGATTTAGTTTAGACCATTAAAATTTTTGCCAATTTTGAATGAGTTATTTTGTCTGCTTTTCAATAATGTTTATATTTGAATAAGGTTTTTTTTTTTTGTATTTTTGAAGCAAGACCCTACTAAACCAAAGTAAAACTATCTAAATTTTAATTCAGTGATATATATTATCTGAGATAAAGAGGTGGTTAAAAAAATATATTAAAGAATATTCTCATAAGTTTTACACGAAACTCACAGTCCAAAAGGATCCTAAAGATGCCGGCGAGCTTGCTCAATCAACTTCTTGTTATTTGTATTTTGAAGTCTAATATTTGTGCTGGTTTGCACATTTGGACCTAATAGTACGTTTGGCTGGTTTTACGATCCTCCCTTTCGTAGAAGTAAAAAGGCATGCACCGAAATTTCACCCTTTGTGTAAATATTTTAAGTTTCATCACGATTATAAAAATTTTCTCATCAATTTAATCATTACACGTACGTGTTGGATTATCTTGTCTAAGACTCTGGAGACAAATAATTGTTCGAGAAAACTCTAAAAGTTGGATGAAATCTATATGTACGAAAGTACCAAATTCAATTAATTAGTTTTTCTCCCATGCAGAATCCATAGTCTTATTTGAATATTTGGGATTTATCTATTTTCGTATCAAAATTTTTCCTAATCACTTTTTTCCTGTCTTTTCTTACGACTTTTATCTTTCTTAACAAAATTGTATTATTCTTCTATTGTACGTAAAGAGTAACTTTTCTTAGTTTAATTAAAGTTGTTATATAAACAAAATTCGTTATTAGAAACGGAAACTTTGTTCATGCGGAAATGGATTGTTGCACGCATTCTATGGAATTGAATATTTTTTCATTTCTGCTTTAAAACTCGGGCATATAGATGTGAGAAGTATAATGTTCATGAACATGCGTAGATATATATATGCGTTATGCACTCCAAAACTGGTTAGAAAAAAAAAAATTCTCTAAACTCACCAGCTGGAAAGGTGGTGCATCCAAGCCTCATAGGCGGTAAACCTTCTTCATCCATTCAGTTAGATTTTTGCCATTATTAGGACACAACATTTCCAGCTGTTCCGAGCGCAATGAAAATTGGCACTTCCTTCGCTGGTCCAGTGCCCCTCATCCCTCATTTTAAGGGTCGTGATAACTTTCACCACTGATTCTGAACATGTCAACTTCCATTTTGTCCATTAACTTAAACACATTTTCCAATTTTCTCGTTTTTTAATTTCCTTTCACATATTCAAGAATATACAATAAAGAGGTTGTTCCTCTTCTTTTCTTTTCTTCATCATCATCATCTTTCAAGCAGATCATTTTCTTTTACACCAAGAGCCCCAGGTTCCTCATATGTTGCTGAGTGCCGAATTAAAGTGAATTTCAGGTAAACAAAATGTCGTCTTTCAGCGGCACGCAGCAGAAATGTAAGGCCTGTGACAAAACTGTTCATTTTGCGGAGATGATGTCAGCTGATGGAGTTCCTTATCATAATACTTGCTTTAGATGCACCCATTGCAATGGACGACTCACGGTAGCATATTGTTCAATATGAAAATTTTTGGCTTTCAATTTATTTATCAGGGATTTGAAAGATCTCGTATAATGATCAACTATTGCAAATAATTACTATTGCATCATTTGCATGAGAATTGACTAGATTTATTGATCAAGCTAGCTATCATGATCTGATATGCAGATGAGCAACTATTCTAAATCCCCACTGGATGGATCCTTGTATTGCAAGCCTCATTTCGAGCAGCTCCTTCGGGAGAACGGAGGGTTTGCTAACAAACTTGCTACCTGTGGGTTCTTTTCTATTTCTTTTTTCGTCCTTTATTCTTACTTCTATACATCTAATGGTTGGGACTTTCCAGGGGAATTGTCATTTATTTAGTTTTCTAATCTCTCTACTTTTCCTAATTGGTTGTTTTATTATGCATGGTTAGCGGGGAAGCCAAATGGACTGGTAACTAATCCTAGCCATGCTTTTCATTTCCTTCTTATGTTTCTTTCTTTTTGTTTTTGGTTTACTTTTTCCTCCGTGGAAATCGATGGTGCTAGGTATCTTTGTAATCATATCTTATGCCTAATTTTGTGATCTGTAGAGCAGGGCTCCAAGTAAAGTATCAACTTTGTTCTCTGGTACCCAAGAAAAATGCAACGTCTGCAAGAAAACAGTTTATCCTTTGGAAAAGGTACATAGATGTTCACAGACTGAGAAATTGTGAATTGCTTAGGCTACTTCCAAACTGCAATTGCACGACCTTAAGCTCCGTAATACTAATGTTTTATTCCCACTAACAGGTTTAAATGCATGCCAACATCTTGTAGTAAGCTCTAAAAATATATTTATGTAATGCACCTAGCAAAAATCTAAATCAACTTGTATAAAATGAAATTTTATAACTATTCACCTAAAAATTGAAATATAAGCTGATGGGAAAAATTAACAATTAATTGCGACCCTTAATTTAAAATTCTGAATGACCTTAGAAAAGGAAGAAAATTGTTACAGGTGACGGTGGAAGGAGAATTTTACCACAAATCATGCTTCAGGTGCGCTCACGGAGGCTGCTTTCTTAACCCCTCATCTTATGCTGCTCTAGATGGGATTCTCTATTGCAAGCCCCACTTCTCTCAATTGTTTAAGCAGAAGGGTTGCTACAATCATCTCACCAAGACAACTTCGTTGAAGAAAAGTGGTTCAGAAGAAGGAGCTGCGCTAGCAAAGGAACAAGAATCCAGCGCTGAACCAAAAGAAGAAGAAGCAGAAAACGCCCAATAAGAAAAAATATGAAGTGGAATCCGCACCCAGCCGCATGATTTCTAACGCTATGATCATTTCTAGGGCAGGTTTTCTGTGGCATTTTTGGCATGTTATCCGCTTTTGATTGTTTGGTTGCATTCATGAATATGGTTAAGTTGCTCTTTCTTTTTCTCGTTTATGATCAAAATAAAGAAACTTGTCTATCATTTGCTTTTAAGAGGTTTTTAACAGTCAGTCATTACAAGTTGAGATTTTATCAAAGAAACTGCTATCTGCATGTTACGATTAATTGACTTCCATTGCCCGACTTAAGAATCATCATGTGAAATACAGGCCCGGCCCCCCAAAAGAAAGTATCATATGACATTGGAAATACAGTAGTAATTTTACCTCAGAAAAAATTCTGTATACAGGTCAGGATTGGTGAGTCAATATCCGTGTAGGTATAGACAGGCAGTTAATTGGCTATAGAGTGATGTCTTATGGAATCAGCAGCAGGTAAATTATAATGGCGAATGAGATGAGCCTAAGTTTAATAACAATGAGAAAATTTATGGTGCTATTAATTTTCAAGTCGTCCAGTTGAATTTAATAAAAGAGATTAGTGATTTTTTTTTTTGTTAGGTATGCAAATTGTCAATTTATGCCACTAGCTTTTTGAGCATATGTGGTCAAGCCAAGTTCCTTCTAGTCACCGATGCTTCAATATAAGCACAGCTCAGTTAGGATTATCAATGTGCTGGGGCCAGCTCGCTCGAACTTAGTCCGATTGGTCCAAAATAGCTGGCTAGGATCGAGTGTGTATCGATCGAGAGACAGTTTAGAGTTTGGGGGTGGCAGACCTTGAAGAAGAAGAAGAAAGAAATTAATCGTGGAGAACAAAGAATCGTCAAACTTTTCTAAGAGTGCTCGAGACACTTAAATGGAGAAAATTTATTGACTAAACCGCCAACCCTTTGCGTATTCACAACTAAAAATCATAGCACCTGTGTTTCACAAAGGATTTCCAAACAAGATTTACAAATTAAAATATTGATAATGTTATGTAACAAAAGAAAAATTGTTCAATTAATTCCCTAAAATTCCTTTTATGGATTTATTTCTTAGCAGCCTTTCATGACACTTTAATAAGGACCGTGTAAGCAATATCAATAATTGACGAAGTGTCTGGGAAAAAAACACATTATTAACCCAAAAAAGAAAGAAAGAAAGGAATAAAATAAAGGAGAGAGGAAATATTCACCACAAGGGAACAAATTTTGCAAATTTAGTCACGTTTTGGATTCCATATACAAATCTAATTGGGAGCTCCATGGAGATTGTGCTTGTATGCTTTTACGAAATAGAGGAAAGGAAGGCAAGGAAGGTGCTGGACAAATGTTAAGACTCTAACCAACTTAAGCTGAATAGAGAATTGGTTGGCGGATTCTAGCTTTTAAGCAACTTAAGCTGGGCAGAGAATGGTCGAAAAGGGAGGTGCCGGATGAATATAAGCTTCAAAGCAAATTAAGCTGGATAAGGAGTGGTTGTCTTCCTCTTGGATTATAAATTTATAATTAAGATGTGTCGCTTAAATTATAATTAAGTTGCAGTTCCGGCTGCATTCACTCATACAAAACATGTTGAAAGTAACTTTTCTAGATTGTTCCAGTGTGTCTCTAGAAGTAGATGGTCGATCTCGATCTTTGTTTAACGATCCTATACTTCCCTAGGCCTTGAATGGACCGCTGCAAGCATCAGTTTTTAACTGGTCTCCAACATTGATAGCTATTTTATATTAACTGGTCTCCAACACTAACTGGTCTCTAACACACTCACTTCTTAAGTTTCTTGGAAACACATCATAAAATAAAATAATATTTTATATTACTTGTATTGCGAATTTTAGATAATAAATTGTACACTTAAATAAATTAGCTAAAAAAAATTGTTTACTTTATACTTTTTAACACTATTAATTGATTAAAACTTGTTTTTGTCACAACCTATTTAACACTTTTACTATTCAAATATGCTTTATTGTAAGTTGTAACATTCTATGCATCTAAATTATTGATTGCTAGATTGTATTATACATGAAAATGTAATTAAAAGATATATAATTTGTTGCATTATAATATTGATGAGAAATTATTAACAATAAAGTAAAACAAGTTAGAGAGAAGTAAAAGAATGTAATTAGAACAAATTTAAAACTTTATTCTGGGTACGCGAAATATTAACAAACAGAAGCAAGTAACGATCGGAGAACAACAACCAAAAAAAGAAAAGAAAAAAATGGAGGAAAACAATATACTCTTAAAAGGCATAATAAATTATCATTATAGGTGTTGCGCAAGTTTACCTATTGTTGTAAAAGTAAAATAAGTATTAGTTTTTATTTCAAGGTTCTTTTTTCTTTTAAATAAAATTTTCAAAAATTAATTAAAAACATATATATATATATATATATATATATATATATGAAAATTTTGAATACAAATTGGTCAATGAATTATTAACACATGCCCAAATGCAAGTGGTTTGACATATGTGTATTGAATCTTATATTTATTGTTTTGAATTATTTTTAAACAAGTTAGGTATTGGGCGCCCAAATAAAAAATCCAATCCGTCCAATAAATAAGTTGGATTGTTCTTACCCAACCCAACAAAACTCATAATCCAACTGACCCAACCCATCTTTTAAAATTAATGAGCGGATTGTTGGGTTTTGGGCTTTTTTACCAGCTCTAATGACAATGGTTGCAGAGGCAGTTAAAAATTACACAAGCCTCAATTCTTTAATGGTTTAGGAAAAAAATAGGCCCAAAATGCTGATGCATGCCAAATTTATCTTTCAGAATCCTATAATACTCTCCTCTTAATCTAAAGGAAAAAAATATGTTGCTCCAAAAGTTCTTCTTCAATTGCCAATTACAGGTTTCAGGCCAAACAATTTTGTTTATGTGATTAATGGTCTCAATATCAAATTTATATGGGTGAAATGCTTGAAATTTGTATCATCGTTTTTTTCTTATTTTTCCCATAGCTGTCATGCAGCTTTTGCCTCTGCTTTTTTATTCAATGAAAAAGGGAAAAGGAAGAGTAGGGATATGAATCAAATAGTAGAGGAAGCTACTTTTTCAAGGTACAAGAATAAGGTAGAAAATTTGGGATTCATTCAAGAGGAAAGTAAATCATGAAATTACAATTAGTGAATGATGGTAAAAGTTGTATAAATTAGTTTTAAATCATGTACAATTTGTTTTAAGTTATTTACTCCTTTTTTGCTGTCACAATTGCAGCGAACTTATCCATACTGATATTTGTTTTCTGCTCAAGGTTATGTGCCATGTTGTATTAAATTTTTGTTGAGACTGCTTTGATACATTGGAAAATGTTGCAAATGTGTTTTCACCTTGCTGCTCTTTTCAGCAAGTCATTACAGACACATATGGTGCATTTGAATATTATCTTTTACTAATCAAGAATATCATGAAGTTCTAAGTGTATATGTTGATAACGAGCAATTCAAAACCAAATATAGCAGATAAGAAAGGAAAAGTTCGCTCTAGTCTTACTAAGCAGCCTGATAAAATTAACATTTCAATCTGGGCAATGAACCATATAAAGTCCATACAAGCAAGGCCAGGAGCATCTAGCCACCACTTTGAGTTTCAATTTACCATAACGTCCATCACTATTAACTAGACCAAGAAGCCAAATCTTGATTGACATCAGATTTTTAATGTATACTCTAATTTGTGTAATCTTTGACTTTTCTGATCAAAATCAAATTTATTATTCCAAAAGCCCGCCAATGTATCCAAACTAAACTAAAAGTTATCCTACTGAAATTTCCAGATTCCTAAGAGGGAACAACAAGAAAATTTGAAACCACCAAGCGTTTGGTGGTTTCAAGTAATGTCCAGTAGAGAGAGGAGTGAAAGAGTGAGAAAGACAAGGAGCGAGAGAGAGAGAGAGATACCTTCTCATACACCTGCAAAATGAACAGATGAAAAATCAGTCGCAGAAGTTCACACACTGCCAAGAAGAGAAATCAAACGATGCAAATGCTATGCCTTACCGTTACTGCAAGTTGAAAATCAACCATTATATCCCCGTACCAGGAGATGTGATAGCCAAAACATTGTATATTCAAGTCAGAGGCAAGTTTCAACATTCAAATTGCTAAGACATTTATGAAGGTATTATTCACTAATTCAATGAAACAGGAGCTTGGAATTTGGTTAGTTGGAATTTGGTTCTGTGAATTAGGAATTTGACTGGGTTACACTGGAAATTAGACTAGGTGGTCTTCACCAAAATTCTAGCCCTTTACCTTAGCTTTGAAACGGTATAAGTTGCACCTCAATCTGATGAGCATAGCCTCAGTTGTGTCCGTTACGCAAAAACACGTCAAATCTATCTTTTGCTAAACTTCATTTCCGCACATGTCGTTAGCTTGATTTTGTATCTGTATGACCTTGAGCCTATTGAACGGCTATTGAAATGAGATTATTTTGTATGTAACTTTGGGTTTGTTTGAGGAAAAGATTGAAGCCATAAATGGCTGTAAAATGGGTAAACACAAGGGGCATGCCGCCAAATTTTCACGAGAAAGATAAACTAGCCTTTGGAGTTCTAGTTCTATATTTTGCAAATTTAACTTGGATGCACTGAAAAATGGGTTGAGGTATCTTCATGGAAGTTGTAACCTTTTGTCTAAGGTTCGAGACACCATCTAGTATATTTTGATCCGATAACCACAGCTCCAGTTATGGGCAAAATCGTGTAACCCGTTTTGTACCATTTTCATTTTCACGGACGCGCACGTGCATTTCTCAACCGTTTTTGCCGTTTTGGACCGTTTAGGTCTACTTTTGGTATTTTGTTACCATTCCGGCCGTTTCGACCAATTTCAACATTCTTTTGGTCTTAACGTCATTTTTGACCGTTTTCGACCGTATTCGATCGTTTAAGTTATAAACTGCTATTGTGTGGCTGTTTCACTTATGTGTGTATATAATCTGTCAATACAGATTGTGAGACTTTTGACGGTGACGGTCAAGCTCAGTGAATTGTATCATTTTTCGTGCCAAGGTTTATCAAGTGAGTAATTGGGTTGTTATTGATGTGAAATTGTTAAAGTGCTTTGTCCATCTGTCATGGAGGAAAAAAGAAATCTAAGCAAATATAGAAGAAACTATAGATGCAAAAGCCTTGAACAAACTCTATACACGCAAGTGACTATCAGAAGAAAGAGGAGAATCAAGACCTTGATATAAGAGTGAGGTCGAACAGGGTGAGCCATGGGACCAGCATCCTAGATGATTATGACAAAGAATAATTAGTCACAACAAGCTGAACCATGATCTATTTGGAATAACATGATTTTTTCCTATCCAATTAATGGTTCATGATGAACTAAGCCCAAGTTTTAGATAATTAAGATGAACGATGGAAAAGTAAACAATCTAAGGAAAGAACTTGATCTTCAATTCTGAGACATACCTTTGTTTGGGAAGAAGTCCCAAGCAGCAAATGTAAGCAACAGCACCAGAGGAAATATGTTTTAATACATCATGTAGTTTAAGTTGTATTGAAAAATAAAATAATCTTTTTCATATGTGTGGTTTGTAATATAAGTCCTACTTATAAGAAAATACTTTATAAACATGTTAGAATTAAAAAAATAATCAAAAAAATATCTAATGACCAAATATATATCTAGGAATATCCTTTTCTTTTGTTTAAACATCATGCATTATATTAGGTAATAGTTGTTGTCTATCTACAAAATTACTCGTTATTGTATTTATAGCCGCTCATATTTTAATCTTTTTACTTTTTAACCTTACTTTATTTTTTTATTGTTGTTGTAGGATTCATAAATAGGGTAACATACGGGTAGTATTAGAACAAAAGCTTTATCTTTCTTGCATTTCCTCCAAAGGGGTTAAAATGTTACCAAAAATGTAATCTAAGATAAGTAAGTGAGATTTTAAAAAATCTAAGGGACACTGAGTGATATTATGAAAAATATAAGGGGAGGTTTCTGCAATTATCCCAACCAGGAGAATGAAAGAGGACGAGAGTAGCGGTTGTAATAATCAATTCAGTACCGAAAAAAAAAAAAGGGCCAATTCAGCCTCAAGTGCAAATCCAGTGAAAAGCCCGTAGCATCGGTTGAAGGCACCACAAGGCTCAAAACCATTCGGACACTGAGCCGATGAATTACAGCAAGACTGGTCACGTTGGGCTAAAAGCCCGACTTGAAAATCTAAAGACAAAGGCCTTGACCCAAAATACAAGAACCCAAATCACATGGGAAACGGCAACAACAATTGGGTAGAAATGGACACACACGTTATAAGCCCGCAGAAAGGGTAGTACACCGTGCACCGACTGCTGTAACCGTCACGACTGAAATTACATAAATGCCCGACGAGAGGGGCGTAGTCACAACAAGCTGAACCATGATCTATTTGGAATAACATGATTTTTTCCTATCCAATTGATGGTTCATGATGAACTAAGCCCAAGTTTTAGATAATTAAGAGGAACGATGGAAAAGTAAACAATCTAAGGAAAGAACTTGATCTTCAATTCTGAGACATACCTTTGTTTGGGAAGAAGTCCCAAGCAGCAAATGTAAGCAACAGCACCAGAGAAATAGCAAAAAGTCTCATATTCTGTAAATTTCTCGAGGAAAGAAATGATCACTGGTTCAAGAAATTCCAAAGAAATTGTAAAGAAAGAAGAAACGGGTGTTCCAAGAGACGGAAGGAAGAAGCAAAATTCGCAGGGACCCCAGGAAAGCCTACTAGCCCTTAAACCCTACAAAACTACGACGAAGAGACAGAAGCAAGAACGCAAGAAAAAAAAAAGAAGAAGATAAAGAAGGAAAAGAAAAAGAAAAAGAAAAAAACGAACTCCTCCCAGATTATCCTTGCAACATCAATCATAAAAATGGATCAGCCATAAACTTAACTGCTAAATCAAGAACAAAACCAAAAGAAATCAACCGTACCCATATCAGGAGATACTCCTCGAGTTGAAAAACTTCCTTGAATTTCGTAAGACAGGTTAGGCACTGGAAGACCCAAATCAAAAAGTGCAAATGAAAATTTTTGATTAATTTTAATTTGTTTTTAACTATTAGATATAGTAATATTTTTGTTAGTTATATAAAATATGCCTAAAATCAGAAATTTTAAAATCTACATTTGCTTTGATTAAAATACAAAAGACCAATTAATTCAGTACATAGACATTTGCTTTGAGTATACTTTTTTTTTATTATGACATTGTACTAAAATTTATATGTGTGGTCAGCTAATTTGTAGTTTTGTCTATATTACACGTTGCAGGTAACTTTTTTAATATGAGAATTGTTGACCCATTGATTGTAATTGATATTCTTACTCTGAACGAACGTTTTTAATTTGATATCCTACATTTTCAATTTTAGAAGAATTAGCTGCGAGATTTTTTAATTATTTTAAATGGAGTTACTTTAGTTTGATGAAGAATTCAATAAAAATTAGTTAATAGGTATGGGTAATAGTTAATCCAAACAGCTGGATGTGGCAATAAGATTAAATCCCTCAAATCATCTATTAAGGTCTAGTGAGACACTCGTATAAATAAACAAATATCAGTTCCATAAGAGTGATGTTTGCCTGCAAAAATCATGACATATTTGAGGGATAGATACAAAGTATAATAATTTCTAAAATTACAGAGATGGACTATCATTTAATTTACATATGACCATATGCTGTTCAAAATAGGATTTTCCTATTTACCATAGATGGACGGTGGTAGTAGAAAGTGAAGAAAGATGAAGCGATAAAATTATAATTAAGTCGTACTTCCGTATACATTCACTCATACAAAATATGTTGAAGGTAACTATTCTAGATTGTTTCGGGGCATCTCTTCTCTAGTAGTAGATGGTCGATCTTGATCTTTATTTAATGATCCTATACTTCCTTAGGCCTTGAATAGACTGCTGCAAGCATCAGTTTTGAACTTGTCTCAAGCATTGACTATTCTCCAAATCAATTGTTTCAAGCAAGTTTTTTTCTTTTATTTTCTTTGTTTCTTCTATTACAACTTATTGATTATTTAAACTACTAGTGGCTCCGTTTGAATTAGCTGTTTTTGGGGTATTTTTGAAAAAATTTGCTGTAACAGAGTTTTTAAATTATATTTTGGGATATTTAAGAGTAGAAGAGTTTCTACAATATATTTTGAGATATTTTTTAAAATTTTAAAAAAATTTAAACTAATTTTTAGATTACCTTTTAGAGTATTTTTTAAAAATTTTTATTGTATTTGAAAAATTAGTTTTTGAAAAACACTCCCATCCAAACAGAGTAAATATTCAAACATTTGATAGTTAAAATTTTGTAATGGTTGTTATTTGTCCATTATTTTTATTCATATCTGAATGTTCACCTTTAAACCAAAATTTTGCAGTTTCTTTGAATTGTAATTTTTTAAGAATGTGTGGGAGAAAAAAATTACTGCAACATTTTTTTTAAAATGTAAAATATATGAAGCAAAAATGGTAATTAGATAATGTGTAAATAAAATATTCACATAAAATATATAAATTTTTTAACTAAATGCTACAATCCAAATAGGGCCTTGGTTTTGTTCCTATCCTCATACAAGTAATTTGACTATTTAGGGAGTTTTCTCAATGTTCACTTTTTAAACCTAAATTTTGTTTGGATTTGAGTGTTTTTCAAAAATAAAATTTTCAAATACAATGTCATAATAACAACTCTAAAAACTTCATCCTACCTTTCACATTTCAGTCCTCAAGAAAAATGTTGGCAACTAGCCGATCTATGCAACTCTCCCCAATGAGCTGAATTGTATATATGTCAGTTACTCGCCGAACCTCTAGCAATATTGGATCGTAGGATTGTTAAAAAGGGTAATAAGGTTGTCCCCCAATGGTTAATACAATGGACCAATTCATTTCCTAAAGATGCTACCTGGGAATATTCGTTTGCATCCGGCAAAAATTTTCTCACTTCAGTTCTTGAGGGCAAGGACATTTTCATGGGGGTGCATTTGATATGCAAATTTCATTCTTGCAGTAATTTTCCAATTCTACCTATTCTTGTAACCAACTACTGAGTTGGAAAGCTGAGCTAGCAAGTAGTTAGTGCAAGAATCAATAGTTAGTTAGTCAGTTATGGATACGGAAGAATAAGGAGAAGGAAAGTGTGTGTAATTGTAATCAGAGTTTCCATTATATCATTTTCTGAGTTTTTCTTTACAGATTCTTCTTTTACATTCATGGAAAATGCTCAAGCAGCAACATTCATCATGCCATGGAAGTGTTACAAGTGTGATAAGGAGTTTAAAGATGAGAAAAGTTTTCAAAACCACAACAACGATAAACATACGGCATAGTACATTCATATGTACATAATAGTTTACATTCACATGTTAGAATAGACAAGAAGAGATCAACTTGTATTTGACAACAATAGTTAGAGGTAAGTGTATTTGGATTTTCGTTACATAGTATATTCAGATGTATATAATTATTTACATGATGTGACTCTTCAATTGCATTTCTATTTTTCTCCTATTGCTAATTGTTTGTATGTTACAGGGAACCTACTAAGCAGGATACTAAGCATGCCATGGAAACTGAGGCATTTTTTGATTTTATAGATATTGGTATGCTGAAGAAAATAATGAAGTCAAGTAGACACATTTCTGAATATGGCAGCGAAGAGTATAACGGAATTAAAAGAGTGAGACTTGAGATTGCTCTAATGTTCGGATATCTAAGGTTTATGTTAAAGAAGAGGTAAAAGCTTTTCGTGCCTTTAGACATATAAAACTGTGTTTAGCCTTATTTTCTCTATCTCTCACACCCATACACACATGCACAAGCACACATACGCATGGACACGTTATAACGTGATTATTGTAGATCAACAATGTACCCACCAGAATCTGGTGTTTGAGTGTTTTGACTTCGTGGTCAAGATCTCAAAACAGTGGAATTCTTTTGTATAAAAAATATTGATTTGGCATATTGAATTTGCTCAACCTTTTAAACTAGTGGCTCTGGAATTTTTTTTAACTTGTGACTTTTACATGTGATAGAATAATCAGGCAGGGGCTACGGAAGCAGCAATAGAAATAGTAACTCTTTTAGCAGCACTTTTGGAAGATTTGTATGTACTGTGTGAAAGAGATATAGATGTAGGGGCTCTCTGCTGTTCAGTGAAACTCTGTAATCCTTTATTGCATTTCAGGTGGAAGGTGTTTGGTTATTAAAAGATTGAGCTTCGTACTTATTTATGTTTATTGACTTCTTTTTTTATGGTCTGATTCTATTGTTACTGAATGCAAGCACCTGTCAAGATTAGTTGTTTGTATACTAAGTCATCTTTTGGACACCATAGATAAAATTGAATATCTTCATTGGCCCTCTTATTTTCACAGGACAAACATTTTGGTTTGATGCATTCTACCAAGGCCTCTAGAGGCCAAAGAGAGCATGACTGTTGACCCTTTATTGGTGTGTAAATTATGCCCCTGAGCCGTCAAACTTCAACATACTTAGAATTATGGAATAATAGGATATAGACACGCACAATATTGGAATGCTTTAGTATTGCTATTATATCTTGATCAATGGTTTTTTGCACGATGTTATGTTGTTTGTAACTGGAAACACCATTTGCATGGTTCCATCTACATTTGATTTGAGAAATGTGGTCATGTTTCTAAATTTATATTGATGGATTAAAGAAACTTTTGTAACTTGATTTGCTATCAGTAAAAATCTGCATCTGTTATTGCATACTGATTCTGTGGATCAAATCTCCTTTAATGTGCTGATTCCTTCTTTTTGAAACTACAAATGGACATTGGCTCATTAACTGGATGCAATTTCTATTCAAAACCCTAGGTAATAAAAAATATGTAAAAAGTAAATTGCAATGCAACAATAAAAAAAAACAACAGAAAGTGAGCTTACCCTTTTTTTCACTTTAGTCTCTTCCTGCTTCCCCAATTCATTTACTTCTTGATTCTTTCCCTTCTGTTACAGGGATGGAAGAAATAAGTGTTTTGATAATATTTCTCGATACCGATGTTTATTCAACGATAATTCCTCAATGTCTTTCTAGTCTTTTTATGGGATCTATTATTTCTTCATCTGCTTATGATACTAGTTACTTGAATATCTTTATCTGAATATTGTGTTTTATCTATCTTACTTACCCCTCCAACAATGTAACCCTTGAAAGAGGGACTTATGGGAGGGAGAAGGAGGAGTAGGAAGAGGTTATGCAGCTATGAAGGTAGTTTATGCTATTTCCACTTTGAGGAGCAATACAAGTTCATATATTCTGCAGTTATTTTTATAAGTGTTCCACAGTGTGAAAATTGACACTGACCGTCAGGCATTTGATTTTATGGTGATTTCTGTCTAGATATTCTATTGTGCAAGTTTCAGTAGTTGCCAGATCATGGTTAAGGCCTTATAATTGGGATGACTTTTTGGAAATTTTTAGAACTGCCACATTTCTTTACTTAGAAGTATTTTCACCTTTCAAGAAGTCAAAGGGGACAACTCTTCAAAGCAAGATGCTCCGAGAAATTTCTAAAATTATGATGATTTTTAAAAAAATTCTACAAATGGGGCATTTTATGTATGGTTTTCTATCCTTGGGGTCTTCGCATTTAGCAAATGCGAGTTCTTTGAGCTCGCATTTGCTGAATGCGAAGTCTCCCTAAATTTTTCCACCACCGAAATTCAAAAAAAAAAACAAAACAAAAGCAGACCTCGCATTTGTGAAATGCGAGGTATATGAGCTCGCATTTTACAAATGCGAGGTCATATATACAAATGCGAGGTAAGTAACCGCCCAGGCAACAATAAAGAAGGTTCATTGTCCAGTGAGCGTGAGCAAGCTGCAATTTTACATAAAAAGGTTGCTCAAACAATAATCATAAGTTACAAGCCGTGGGTGCTTCATCATGTGAGTGCAATGCCTGGAGCCAATATTCACTATTTACTATCTGAAGGTTCTTTCCAACAACAGGAATCTAGATTTTGCCTAAAAAAATTTTCTTTTTGCTTCAGTTGTAATGCCATTTTTCCTTACTTTATGATTTCACTGCAAATTATAAAATGATTTACAATTTGCAATGCAAATTTCTACAAATTTTACTACTTAAGGCTCTAAATTCATCACAACTGGAAAAAAAAAAAGATCCCATAATATTGCCATCAATACTTGATAATAATTTGGGGTAATAAATCTTAACAGAACTAGTAGGCTTTCGGCTTTACTATGTCTTGCATCCGATAACGGCGAATTCCTAAAAAATTATATTCAAAATTTGGTTTTTTTTTAATTAGGAGCACGCAATCATTTTTGTTTTTGCATTGACATTTAGCATAGAGGAATAAAGCTTTTTATTTTAAAACTCACACGAGTTAGAAGTTAGCAAATGTGAACTCTCAGTATAAAATTTTATGTACTAGTAATTCTTTGTATATAAATAACAAAAAAGTTATATTTCTTATAGATTAAAAGATTTGATAATTATACGGTTGGAAACACCTAATTATATTATTAAAAAATTTTGTAAAGAAATAACCATACATGTATAGTTCTTTATACGGTTGGAAACAAACTCTGGCTGTGTGTTCAGATTGAGTACCTCGCATTTGCGAAATGATTATTATGTGATTATTTATCTTATAGATTATAAGATATACTTTCCTATAAATGCAAAAATTATAATCACATAATAATCATTTTCAAATTAAATGAGAAAAGATGAGAGCAAACCACATATATTTATTTCACCAAGATATTTGACAAAAATTTTATTTGTTTATTGTAATTTATTATGATTAATATTTTTTTTTTCTTTTGAAAAAATTTTGACAGAGTCTCCCTTTAAAAGTGGACTAAACACCTTGCCAGCAAACCCAAAATAGACAACATTTAATCCACCAGCTCTATTGCCAATAACTTGTCGTAATATTAAACATAAAACTACTAAAAGTAGCACACATTTCCTTCCCCACATTTACAATGCACATTGTCCTCAATATGTATTCTAAGAAAGAAAAGAAACAAAAGAAAGAAGGAAGTACTCCCTAGTGCAATGCCGGGATCCAGATCAACCAAAAATCACAAACCACTGCCAAAGGTCAAGTGTTTATGGAATTTAAAGCAAAATAAAGTAAAATAAAGTTAAACCTCCAACATTCAACAGTTTAAAAACAAAATGCAAGAACATCCATGCACAAATAAGATAGTGATCCTAATGGTGTAGCTTCAATCGTCATCTTCATCTGCAGCACCACCTTGAGGTGGACGAATGCCTAAATGATCCTCTATACGTTCCAAGCGAGTGTCCATCCTCTGCAACTGGAACTGAACATCTTCCAAGGTAGTGAAAAGCAGTTGCCAGTTGGGTTGAGGATGATGCACTGGAGGAGGTGGTGGAGGTGCAGCACCACATCTTCCAAGGTCAATCGTCATCTTTATCTGCAGCACCACCTTGATAGAGTACAAGATATACTTTGCTATGAATGCAAAAATAAAGATCCAACATAATAATCATTTCCAAATTTTATTTATTTATTGTAATTTGTTATGATTAATAAATATATATATATTTAATTATTTTTTGAAAACATTTTGACAGAATCTCCCCTTAAAAGTGGACTAAATTCCCTGCCAGCAAATCCAAAATACACAACATTTGATGTAAACAATATTTCCAACAAAATGTGGCTCTAAAAAGCATCGAACACCTAATTTGATTAAAAACAAAATGCAAGCAAATTCATGCACAAATAAGATAGTGATCCTAATGGAGCAGCTTCAATCGCCATCTTCATCTGCACCACCACCTTGAGGTGTAGGAATGCCTAAATGATTCTCTATACGTGCCAAGCGAGTGTCCATCCTCTGCAAATCAAACTGAATATCTTCCAAGGTATTGAGAAGCCGTGGCCAGTCGGGGTGACAATGATGCACCGGGAGAGGTGGTAGAGGTGCAGAGGTGGATGGACCAGCATCATCTCCACCATGCCTTGCTTTAGAACACCGCTCGATAAGTGGATGAAGGAAAGCAGCCACGTCGATGCCCATGTTCCGTAGCAAGGTAAAAGATAACTGGGTACTGCGGCGGGAATCACATTGTGCCCTATCATCTTCATGATGAGGCGATGTCTGGCATACGTTATGCGTGATTAATTTGAACTGCTAATATTCGGCAAAGTAATGAATATAAAAAAAAGTAATGAATATAAAAGTATATAATACAGAGTTATAATATTCATAACACGAGCACACAATTAGAGTTTTGAATATCAATGATGTCCAAGTTTTCCATGAGTGCCACATTTTCTGGGTTTGTGTACTCTTTGTGTTCGACGTGGTCGCGTATTATTATTTGTGTGTGAATTCCCATGTCTACTTGTGTCACCCACTGAATCGCCAAACAAATAATTACATGGTCCAAATTTACCACTTAATTACCCACAAAAATGCAAAAAAATAGCACAACCCACATGATTTTTACATCCAAATTTCAGATCAAATCTAAACTTTACATCACATTCAACTTTTAACTAAATAGAAAATGCATAAGATGTAGACTTTGCGAAAGTAACTCATACCTTTTATGCTGTTTCTGATGGGTTCGGAACAAATAATGGAAGCTCCGAAATCTGCTCGAAACTCTACAATGGCGGCCTCCAATTCCGATGAGGAAACTGCGCCTCTATGGATTTTGGTCTGTCGATCTTTGCAATGAGGGATTTGTTCAGATGAACAACCTCGTTCCCGTAGATCTTGCTTGTTCCGATATACCTTTTTGGATCTGTTCCCCCAATTTCAAAGAAAATATGCGTTGGTAAACTAAATAACATAGGTATAGAAAACATACATATAGAAAATAAAAAAAAGTTCCACAAAGAGGGTTACTTTGGTGTCCTATTCCGACAAGGGAGGTGTTCGCATTCTATAAATGCGATCTGTGCTAAGTTCGCATTTCTCATATGCGAGTCTAACAGTTTATGCTCTTTACCAATTCCTTCACACATATTAACAACTTAAGAGTTTATATTTATCTCATTATTTGTTCATCCTTTGTAAAACTATAATGGTCCTTTCTCTTGATGCCAAGGAGTAAATCGTGATGATTTCCTTTTCTTATTTTTATCTTTTTTCAATAATTCTATAAAATGCAGATGTAAAAACAAAAACAACCAACCATAATGTTTTCACAAAAATAAAATAACAAACAAAAAAAAAAGAAAGGTGAGACCTCACATTCACATTTTTTGTTTTTTAAAAAGAATTGTACATGAGTTGTTCTCTTAACAAAATGGAGTTTGTTTTTAAGAACAATAAAGGTAAAAAAAATAATATCCTCCATGAAGAAAAATTTGAATGCTAAAATTTCTTATATGAAAGCTTGGTATGATAGAAGAAGAGCTATTGAGCTTGTTTATGGCATTTCGGGTACCAATTTTGTTGAATTACTCAAGTATGTGGAAGCATTTGTCCAATTAAGTAATATTAGTCTATACTTAAAACACCCTTGTTGCAGAAATTTTTTTAAATTCGTCATCAAATTGGAAATTTCTCAAACACAACTTTAAATAATTACAAAAATATTAATAGAAGATTCTGAAATTTATAAAATTTATAAGAGGTTCATCCTCATAAAATTTATAATTAATGGTATCTTACAATTGGAAGCAACATAAAATATCTCAGGGTCAATACCAGAATGATTTGAAGGGCCTGATATTTGACAACCAGACCCCGGACATGCCCGTGCAGGATCCATTATGCAAAAATCCACTAACAAATCATATTGCCAACATGGAATTATTTTGGTGGTCAGTTCTGTATAATTTCTCAGGTCAACTTCATAGACTCAAAGGGCTGACTTCATTGATGTTTAATGAATTGAAGACTAAATGCAGATTTACAAGAAGACACCATCATAGAAGACTAAGCATGGCAACCAAATAAGAGACCAACCGAAACAACAACAATGTCCAATAAATTGCCAAATCAGAAAAGCCACTTCAATTCGGAAAACAAAAAATCCCAAAAAAAATTTAAACTCAGAAAAAAAAATTTAATGCATACCTCTTATGCTGTTTCTGAGCAAAGAGCAGATGAAGAAAGCCAGATGCCAAGAGAAAATAAAATGTGCAGTGCAAATGGGACTCAAAAGTGAGGGGGTATCCTGTTGAGGTTGTAAAAATGGCAAATTGGGAGGAGGGAGAGAGGGGCAGCTAGCTAGCAGAGATGGGTTCCCAAAGGGGAAGCTCTGCAATGGGCGAGAGCTTCCGATGCTTCCGATGAGAGCTTCGGACGAGAAAGTGCCGCCGCCAGATTTCGCTTGAGGAGAAATGCTGCAGCTCTACAAAATAGAAGAGCTTCCGACGAGAAGGCCGAGAGATTCCGACGACAAAGCTGTGACCAAGATTTCCGATGAGAAAGCGGCGACCAAGAGGAGAGAGTGAGGAGTGAGCTGGACGGAGAGAGTGAAGGGAGAGTGAGACAGACTTGAATGCCGAAATTGGGAACTTTGTTTGTGTTCAGATTGAGTACCTCGCATTCTCCAAATGCGAGCTTATTTTTCTTTTTTTCTGGAAACACTTACCTCGCATTTCACAAATGCGAGATATCTGAACTCGCATTTCACAAATGCGAAGATCACATTTGTGGAACCAACTTCACAAATTACCCCTCCCTTCTCTTAATGGTTAAGGAAACAAATAAGCCCAAATAAGCCCAAAATGCTGATGCATGACAAATTTACCTTTGAGTATTCTATAATACCCTCCTCTTAATCTAAAGGAAAAAAATATGTTGCTCCAAAAGTTCTTCTTAAATTGCCAAATATAGGTTTCAAGCCAAACAATGTCAAATATGTGATATTGATATTGTTTGTGATTAATTTTGTTTATGTGATATTGATACTAACATCAAAAAATATGTTGCTCCAAAAGTTCTTCTTATATTTTGTTTATGTGATTAATGGTCTCAATATCAAATATACATGGGTGAAATGCTTGATATTTGTATCGTCATTTTTTTCTTATTTTTTCCACAGCTGTCATGCAACTTTTGCCTCTATCTTTTTATTATTCAATGAAAAAGGGCAGAGGAAGAGTAGGGATATGAATCAAGTAGTAGAGGAAGCTACTTTTTCAAGGTACAAGAATAGGGTAGGAAGTTTGGGACTCATTCAAAAGGAAAAATAAATCATGAAATTACAATTAGTAAATGATGGTAAAAGTTGTATAAATTAGGATGAAAATGAAGTTTTTTAGGATAAGAGTTAAGCTTTTAATGAGCGTGAAAGAAAAACTGATAGAACCCTCAAGTGAGGCATCTGCAATCGTTAGAAACCTCATAGAAGGTCTCCAAAATTATCCCAAAAAAAAAAGTATTACAAATTATCGCCATGAAAATGGAAACTTATTATGTACCTTGATGAAGAAACTTGAACCGATTCTTCCTCTTGACGAAGCTATAAATCTAAAGAATTAGAAGAAGCATTGTGAAGGACACACTCAAACTATGTGTAATTTAAAAAAATTTAAAATGAATTAATTTTATATCAATTTTATTTTTTATATAAATCAAATTCATAATTTTTTTATTAAAGGACATTGATTTATAATATTACAGTAATTTGATAGTTAGATTAGGGTGATTTTGACTTATGAGTAATTATAATGGTAAAATGTGATTAGGCGATAATGGTAACAATTAATTTGTTGTAAGGAAAAAGTTAAAAGTTCAAAAAATCACAAAAATTATTTACACCAAATGTCACATCTCTAACTTTATACATTGTAAAGATATAGATATTTATCCTACACGGCTTCCAAACCTTTAAATCCCTGCCAGGCTAATTAGGAACCCAAAAAAAAAAAAGTTTATAGAAAAGGGCAAAAAGAAAAGAAAAGGAAAAAAAAAAAAAAGAAGGAAAAGGCCATAATGATGGGTAGACGGACCGGAGACCCATTAATCTTTAAAGCTTGTGAATCTTATCTCTGATGAGTTTTGCTCTAATTCCACAAGAATGGACTCCATTCCTCTTTAATCCACAACTGCCACTACTTCGGGTGCAACTGTCAACTCTATTACTGCTCAATTCTGCTTGCCTTCCTCTTTGCACCCTAGAAAATCAAGAAATGTTTTCTTTGAGAAAAAACCCAGAAAAGTTTCAGTCTTGGCAGCTAAAGACGAGCCCCCCTAAGCTTGACCCTCTGGACCAAATGGAACTCAAGTTCGGCAGAATGCTTGGTGAAGACCCCAAATTAACATTGGCCAAGGTCTCTTTTACGCTCTTTTACACGGATATCATACACTTATCCTGATTGCATTCTACCCTTTTGCTGTCATCATATCTTAAAATGGAATTTTGCCACTTTTGTTGTGGAATAAGTTCCTAGTACTCATGAACTTGTGCCTGTGCTTTTCTACTTTTTATGCGTTAATTTGGACTGCTCGTTTGGTAGTTGACAAGTATAGTCAACAGGGTATAACAAAAATGTAAAAGTATTGTAGATGTGATTGGAACTTTATCCTCATGATCATGAGTATCTGTGATCCAGGGAAAAGATTAATCCAAGTTTGCCCCTTTAGATAGTATAGTAATTTGTTTTAAGTTATTTACCCCTTTTTTGCTGTCACGATTGCAGCGAACTTATCCATACTGATATTTGTTTTCTGCTCGAGGTTATATGCCATTTAGTATTAAATTTTTTGTTGAGACTGCTTTGATACATTGGAAAGTGCTGTCAATGTGTTTTCAGCTTGCTGCTCTAGTGTCTAGTATCTGTTTCCCAAGTCTTTCTAGAGTGTAATTGAAGTTCTGTACCTTATCCAGATAATGGCTCGGAAGTCTCATCCAGATGCGACTCATCTAGAAATTGAAAAGGCATTCGAGAAGAAGAAGAGAAAATCATCGGAGGTTCCATTTGACGTGGAAGAGGAAAAAAGGTCAGTCAGTTCAGTGGGTGGATTAAATTTGGTTCGTCCTGTAACCAGAAAAGGAGTAAAGGTTGAGGCAGACAAGAAACCACCTGAGAGAGTGAAAAATCATCAAGGTTAACCGTCCATCTGAGAGACAGGATAAGAATCCAGCTCAACCAGTGGCAAGGGTTGTTGAAAATAGTCGTCACAGTGTCCAAATGTGCTATTACGAAAACCGTCCATATATGACGATGTCGAGAGTGAAAAATCATCAAGGTTAACCATTAGGCCAAACTTATCACTTAGGATGGGGAGGAACCACAGAAGGAAAGATTCGGTTGTTTTTCATAGAGCAGTTGATTTAACTTTGTTCTTGTTTTGTTACATAACATGTATCAAACCTATAATCTATTTTTTCCTTTTTCCTTTCGGGTTAAAAACATGCTTTTCCATGTGTTTTAATTTTTTAACAGGCTGTTCTTCATCTACCAAAGGCAATAGAGATGTCTTTCTAATTTCTTCCTGCACTTTTTCTTGGATTTTTCTGGGTCTTGGGTTGAGTTTACTGGCTTGCTTTCTCTTATATCTCATGTCACTTTTCCTATGACTGGAAGCCGGATAATCAGAACCTGAAACCAAGTCTAATTTTTTATTTAAAGTACAAGATAATTTTGGATTACGGAATTGACCTATTTGGCTGATTTTGAAAGTACGGTTGATGTTGTTATGAGTTGCGGGTTCTTCCTATGGACTAAATAAACCGGATGTTTGTTTTTGGTGCCTTAATACAAAATTCTTTTTGATTTAATAATTCATGAGAAGGTGGATGATAGCTTCCAACATTTAAAAAATGGATGCTTTAAACGAATTCCAAGATATACATACATATATATATATATATATATATATAGAGGCCATCAATCTTAAAACTAATAACAGTAGCGATGGCTCCTCATATTTGTGGATGTATAGTTAGTAATGCTTTGTGAATAAGGAAAATTTGATACGAATTAGGTATTTTTGAGGGTGTTGTTAAAAAGGTTTACTATAGTGGCGTATATAAAAAAAACTTCTACGATAGATAGTTAAATATTTTTAGGAGTACTTTTAAAGGTATTTTTAAAGATGTATTTTGGAAATTTCTAGAATTAAAAAATTTTTGAAATATTTTTTAAAAATTAATTATCACTCACCACCACCATCAGTTTCCCTCTCCTCGCATCCTTCCCCTTCCCGCAGCCCCCTCCAATAGTCATGATATAATAATATAGGTCCCAAAACTTCCAAAGAAACTGGCAGATACATAAGCTGGAAAAATGTAAGACAACATCACAAACCCAGAAAAATGAAAAAGAAAAGCCATCGATCATAAATAGCACAATATTCCCTACCTGACCGGATCATTGTAGATTGCATAATGCAATATGGAACAGTAGACGTTACTGCTTGGACTAAGGCAGCCCGAGCTGCCAAAGAAAGGTTTTTAGCTTTGTAATTTTGGGAGTTTACACCATTAGCATTACCCCGTCGAGAATGTAGAATTATTTCCATTTTGGCCCTTCAAAGTGAATCAAAATATCAATTTAGTCTCTAAAACTAAAAACATTTCAATTTGGTCCTACAAAAGTATCAAAAAATCTCAAACCTGAACTCCATCCACGAGGAGGAAGATGTACGACGAGGGCTTGACATTGCACCAACCCACAAATCACACCCAAGACCAAAAAAGAAACCACATTAATTAGTTTGATGGAAAGACCCAAACCCATAAAACTGAATCACTAAACACCATCAAAGTGCTCAAATTTGCCAAGCAATTTTTTCCTTTTTCTTTTCTTTTTTCCATTTCACATTCATCCACGTACGTTGAAATAACTTGGGGTACACAAAACCATTTGTACATTGCACCAAGTGTTTCACTTTTCCAATCCAATCCTTCATTATCTTTTCTTTTCTTTTCCATCCTAATTCCCAAACTGGCCACAAGATTGCATGCTACTTTGGTGAGGACCAAAGTATAAGTTTTTCAGTTTGAGGGACCAAATTGAGATATTTTGCCGTTTTAGAGGACCAAATTGAGGCATTTTTAATTTAAAGGACTAAATTAAGATTTTAAACCACTTTGGAAGACCAAAATGAGCATTAAAGGCCATTAATCCCAATGAACACTATCGAGTCCAAAAACTGAATTCCAATGAACATCCAAATTTAAAGACCATTAATCCCCATGAAAATTGTCAAGTACAGAAAATGAATCCAAAACACCCAATTATTCATGTCGGCATTAATTCGATAAATACCAAATGTGAAGAATCCATCTCCAATAGGGGTAGCAATTATTGACATGACCTGAAAATATAATGCAAACTAAATATACAAAATTAGCAGGTATGAGCCTACTATTTACAAGTTCGAATCAAAATCAGGTCAGACCGAATAACCCCCAAGCAATTGTTTTTCCTTTTTCTTTTCTTCTTATTTATTTATTTAGTGGCTTTATATCAGTGCCGACAATTTCGTCAAGCAAACACATTGTGTGTAGAGAAGGAGCCATAATTATCATTGCAAATTCGAAGCCATAATTTTCATCAAAACTAGGTGGGGATAACTTAAGATACCTCCCCTAAGGTTCCTCATAATATCATTCAGCTCTCCTGAGGATTTTAGAATCTCACTTACCTCCCTTGTCATTTTGATAATACTAAATATTCCTATTAAAGGTCACAAATTGACAATATTACTTTTTCTCTTAATAACTATGTAACCCAAAATCCAAAGCAAAATAAAATTTTTAAACCAAAAAATATAGATTAATGAAACAAATTACTATCTAATAATGGTCCATATTTCTCTATATCGAGGTCAAGGGGGGATAGCAAAGGAAGTGGGTAAATTAAGTCCAGTCAAAGTCAATCACTTAGGAGGATTTTGATGAGTAGTTAACATTTTGAATAATTTCGGAGACAGTAATAAGAACGTCAATAATTTTTTAAGGAAATATGTTTTAATACATCATGTAGTTTAAGTTGTATTGAAAAATAAAATAATCTTTTTCATATGTGTGGTTTGTAATATAAGTCCTACTTATAAGAAAAAACTTTATAAACATGTTAGAATTAAAAAAATAATCAAAAAAAGATCTAATGACCAAATATATATCTAGGAATATCCTTTTCTTTTGTTTAAACATCATGCATTATATTAGGTAATAGTTGTTGTCTATCTACAAAATTACTCGTTATTGTATTTATAGCCGCTCATATTTTAATCTTTTTACTTTTTAACCTTACTTTATTTTTTTATTGTTGTTGTAGGATTCATAAATAGGGTAACATACGGGTAGTATTAGAACAAAAGCTTTATCTTTCTTGCATTTCCTCCAAAGGGGTTAAAATGTTACCAAAAATGTAATCTAAGATAAGTAAGTGAGATTTTAAAAAATCTAAGGGACACTGAGTGATATTATGAAAAATATAAGGGGAGGTTTCTGCAATTATCCCAACCAGGAGAATGAAAGAGGACGAGAGTAGCGGTTGTAATAATCAATTCAGTACCGAAAAAAAAAAAGGGCCAATTCAGCCTCAAGTGCAAATCCAGTGAAAAGCCCGTAGCATCGGTTGAAGGCACCACAAGGCTCAAAACCATTCGGACACTGAGCCGATGAATTACAGCAAGTCTGGTCACGGTGGGCTAAAAGCCCGACTTGAAAATCTAAAGACAAAGGCCTTGACCCAAAATACAAGAACCCAAATCACATGGGAAACGGCAACAACAATTGGATAGAAATGGACACACACGTTTTAAGCCCGCAGAAAGGGTAGTACACCGTGCACCGACTGCTGTAACCGTCACGACTGAAATTACATAAATGCCCGACGAGAGGGGCGTAGTAACGAAGCAGTGTTCATTTGCCAGACAGAAACTCATCGTCTTCAACAAACTATCACCACCCAAACATTTGCCAACAATAGCAAACAAAACCTAACTAGACAAGCCAACAATTGCAAACAAAGCCTAAGATTACGTATATGACAGAAGCTTTTAACTGTCCCTCCTTTTTTATAAAAGCACACAACTCATGCAAGTTCAAGCAACTGACAAATTTAGCATCACAGGTGAAATTCGAGCATTGCTGAATTAAGGGAAGTTCAATGAAAATAATCCAAAAGCTCTACCTATTGCTATCATCTTCAAGTAAGACAATTAATTAGTTCACCACTAGTCATTCTATACAAGCCGATTGCATTTTCCAATAGTAGAATATATACAAATAATAATTAATATCAGCGTTGCCACGTTTGAGTCCACTCGTTTTCAGAAATTACTGAAGAAGAAGAAAAAAGAAAGGTGGAAAAGGAAAAAGAAAAAGTAGAAAAATAAGGGGTTTCTTCAAACTACAGTGTTGCATTTTTATCTTGCATCGAAGTCTATAAATGTTTTGATTATGAAGTTTGACAGAAGTTACTAACGAGGTAAATGTAATTTGATCAAACTACAGGGATCATTTAATAATTCACTCAAACCACAAAGAAGGTAATTCTAACTGTAATGAATTCTCTAATTTAAAGGGAAATAAATCTTAGCCAATATGCCAATGACGGATAATTGAAGTGGAAACTGGATTGTTTGGGGAGGAAGGGGGTTAAATTCAATACTCAAAACAGACAAATGATGCTTATTATGGCAATAGCATAGAAAGTGCAAATAGTGTAAGGCCTGGTTTGGATTGCCTGTTTCCGTCAAAAAAATTACGTCGTTTTCCGTGATCACATTTTTCTATCACCTTTTTTCCTCACATACATCAAATCGCTACAGTAATTTTTCCATTAAAAATCACGGAAAATGCAATCCAAACATAACCTAAGCTAACAACATAAATTTGAATTTGACCAAAAAATGGAAACCAAACCCGATGAATCAACTAATTTTGTTTTTAACATCCTCTTTCCATATGTAATTATTGCCTACAACATTATTTAAATTCTTTCTACACGTAATCATGGTTTACAATCTTGAAAGTTGAACCGAATAAAGCAAATTACTCAGACTTTAATCCCGTTTATCCCTTGTAAAGTACTCCCTCCCTTTTTTTATAACTGACGTTTAAGAAATTTGCTCTAGTGTACTTTTATCTGTCATTTTATTATCCCCATACAGTATTAATTATTTTTTCACAATTTTACCCTTTTATCTCTCTTTTCCAATACAGGGTTCTTAATTACTACTCCTAATTTGGTGGGAGTTAGTTTGCATTGCTTTTGACCTAATAAAATAGCACCATTTAGTACTCTAGTGAAAGAAAACATGGGTGAATTGGATAATTAATGAGGGTACAAAAGGAAAGTAGTGTACAGATTTAAGCAATGCAAAACTTTTCTTAATTGGTGTGCAAAATCTTAAACGTCAGTTATAAAAAAAGGGAGGGAGTAATTAATTTCGACTTTAACCCGGCTTGTGTTGTCTGTCCCCATTCATTTGCCAGCTGACTGACGTGACAAAAAGTCAAAAAACTTTGGAAACCAAAACACGAAGCAGACGTACCAATCATGAATTATGTTCTTTCCCTAAAATTAAACTTTTTGGGGATGCCTGAATTATATTAAGAGATAAATGCAGTTCTGATCCCCAAAATTTAATATGTTTGCCAAATTAGTTCCTCATGTTTCAATCAAAACTTGGTCTCCAAAGTTTCTAATTTGAGTAAATTTATGACAACATGACAAAAATTCCACCGATTTTAATTGTCAAAATAAAATTTCTATCAGCGAACTATTTTGACTTTACATTTTTAGTTTCCAATGTTTAATATTTGAATCATTATAGTTTCAAATAGTGATGTTGAGGATTTTAGAATGACATTAAATATGAATTGGGCTGAAATTGTCTTATACATAATAGGAATTTAGATGTTAACATACATGAAAAAGATAAACTTTTCTTTTTTTTATTTATTTATCTATTCATATAATTAATTTCTAATATGTTTCTTCTCTTTTGCATAGTTGGACTCAAATTTGGCATAACATAATTAATTATAACAATAATTAGTTGATAAAGAGTTTTTATCATTTTTTTCACTTATAATTACATATTTGTTTAAAATATAAACAACTATATTTAATTTAAATTTACTTAATAATTAATTTAATTTGTTTGAAATCAAATAGATATGTTGTATAATTATTTGAATTATTTGGTAGAGTTATCAATGTGTACGAAACTAAATATAATTATATTATTAAAATATTTGATTTAGCATGAAGAAAAGACAATGAAAAAACAACAACAGCACAAAGTTCTTCCAAAAATCCATACGTGTACTTCGTATTGGTAATTAGCTCTTCCTTTTAATGTTGTCATGATTGCTAATTAACAATAACTGATTGAAACCTATCCACAAGTCCTGCAATAATTTATGTAAAGAGTGTTTAAAATGAAGTTATATGCTAAAATAAGGGTTCTCCTCTTTTCACTAATTTTTCTTTTTATACAGTATCCGTTTACTGTTAACCAATTCTAATTAATCTATCAAAAAGATGCTCTTTAGGCTAAATGATAGTATCTTGCCGATATGTAGTACTTTTAGGGATTTTGATAAGATTTTACAACACATTTGTCATGCATTTAATTTAATTCATATTTTATTTCATTTGAAATCCCTAACATAATTATTTAAAACATAAGAGGCCATATTGGTCAAAATTTCAAACATTAAGGTCAAAAAGTGCAAATGAAAATTTTTGATTAATTTTAATTTGTTCTTAACCATTAGATATAGTAATTTTTTTGTTAGTTATATTAAATATGCCTAAAATCAGAAATTTTAAAATCTACGTTTGCTTTGATTAAAATACAGAATACCAATTAATTCAATACATGGATCAAACGTTAGGAACTAAAAAAAAAAAAAAAATCTCTCCTGCTCAAAATCCAATTTGGGAAAGGTTTGGAGAATTAAATTCCAATTCCAACTAATATTTTGAAAATCCGAAATCTTTAGGAAACCGTAAAACTGATGCAAGTGACCGTGACCGACGTACTATATATTTAACCCCTGCTGTTCACCTAGGTGCGTAGATTAACGTAGCGAACCACACGTGCTCATTGAGTTTGTGCCTAAGCTGGAGCACAATCTTCCTCCGTCGAAAGCCACCCCGATATCTCTCATACTGATAGATCCCCATTCCCCACGCTCATCACCTCCTCAGACTCCCGCCCGCCGCCCGGCCGGCCGCAATCTAACCTACTCTCAAGTCTTATCCTCTATATGAATTCAGAAACTAACATCCCTGAGCCTTCATCCGAAAAGGAGAGCCAAATTTGTTAGTACTTTTTGTTTAATTGAAAAGGTGCTCTGATTTCATGACATCTTGAGTTTTTAATCATACCCAGTTTGATTTCTTCCAAAATCCAATTTCGGTTTCAGGGGTTTATTGTTTATCTTTTGTGGAATCCAATATCAATTTGGATTGAGAATTTGGAGTATCCCTCCAAATCGAATTCAGTGTGTTGTTGGGTTTAGATTACTAACACAAATCTTCGTGAATTTTGGTTTTTCCGTTCACTTTACATCTTCTATGTTGAAGTTCATGATAAGGACTGAAGATTGGCATTAGCTGCTACCAGTTTTGTTGGTCTGTCAAGGACGGGAGATTGGTCTGGCTCCTGTTGGTCGTTTGACTTCAGGTAATAATAATAATCTTATCTTAGGGACTGAGCAAGGTTTTCAAACCCGGATCGGACCGGCCAGTTCGATCGGTCGAATCGCGAACCGATCGTGTGTCCGGTCCGGTTCATAATTTGTGTTGACTTGGTTAAAGAACCGGTCAAAATCGTAAAAAATGGTTCAAATCGTTAAATTCGGATGAACCGTGAACCGCGATTTTTTTTTTTTTTTTTCAAAAAATTGACTGAATTTTGAGTCTTTGACCGAAAAGGACTAAACGTCTAAACCGAACGTCATCTAATTTCTAAACCTAATCGGCTAATCTTCAATCTACTCTTCACAGTTCACTGCACTACTCCAGTCTTCGGCTCTTCGCCTCCTCGCCGTCTTCAGTCTTCCTGGAGTTCCTGCTCGGCTGCTGCCGCTGCTTTTGCCGACTGCTCGGCTTCTCATTCAACTACTCCAGTCTTTGGCGTCTTCGGTCTTCCTGCTTGGCTGCTCTTGCGGACTTGCCGATTTGCCGTCGGTGCTCAGCACGAAGTTCTATCTTAACAAGTAAACTTGATCCCTTCGGCCCTCTGTTTATATGTATCATCAATTTCTTTTTCGGCCCTCTGTATATATGTCTCATCAATTTCTTTTTTTTTTAAATTTTGTTAGTATATTTCTGATGTTGCTGTACTTATTTTTTTCGGCCCTCTGTACTTATATTTCTGATGTTGCTGTACTTATTTTTTTAAATAAGTTGCCAGATTATGTTGACGGGAAAATGTTGGAATTTATGGAGGAAAATAGCGGTGGAATTTTTATTAGTTGGGTAGTTTTGTTCTCTGTTTCAGTTTACTAGAATAATCTCGAGACTAGCTATTCAGTTTTGTTCTTTGTTCTCTGGAGCCTGGAGTACAAAGGTTATGTCATTGGATCATAGGATGATTGCACGCATGATTACTTATTTGTTGACCATGATCAGGGTTTATCTTGCTTGATCATGAGGATGTGACAAACTTTATTCAAATAAGAAGTCGATCTTGATGGGGCCTAATAAGGTTGCTGATTTAGTGATCTTGTTGAGCTAAGTTAATCATCTAAAGCAAATGATTAGGTACATAACATTCTACAAAAATAAGACTTGATACCACCAAAGATTAATCTAGCCATAAATTACTTAGGCACTGTATCGTGGATATGATTAATGTGCATAACCCCATTTAATTGGCTGCCATCTACTGCTGATAATATGCTAAGACCTGGGAATTTCCTTCGTATATATATGTCTGTACGAGAGAAATCAGTGGGATATCTTACATCTTGTCATGTAATGGTGGAATCTTAAACTCCAAACTTTGTATAATTTCCCTGAAATTACTGCTCAACTTTCCCCCAAGCCCCATCCCCACCTCCTTCCTCTATCTCCACGACTATTAAGGTGCTGGAAAGCAACATTTTGAGATTCTTGATTCATGCAAGTTATCTTTGTTCTTTTTCTGACTCTTATATTTTGTTTTCCCTCGTTTATCTGATCTTTAATATTGCCTCATGGCAGATGTTTTAGTAGCACAATCTAAGGGGACTCTAAAAAAATGGTGGATTATGTAGTATACGCAATGAATCAAGGGGACTCTTATCAACGAATTAAGGATGTGAATTTGAGCTGAGTAACCTTTTATATAGTCTCGCTCATTTTTTTTTGATATGCAGATGGTTAGTTGATTTTGTAGTATGTTTTACAATTTTTAGTTTCCCTCTAGTGATCATGGACTGGTTTTTGCACTATGAATTGGTTTACGGTATTAATATGAATTTTATACTTTTATCACTTGCCAGTGATTCATATAATGGTCTTGGATGGTGGTGACGACTTGTCAAGGTGGCTTTTTTTAAAGCTTTGTTGTCCTAGAATGACGAAGAAGATTATAGAAGCCTCAGAAATTGAACTTGTTTGGACTTTTTGAGTGTTTTCTAGACTTGTATTTTTTTTGTTAATTCTAATATTTAGACAATTGGACATGTAAGTTGGATAACTATAATATTGCTCTTATATTAATTATGTTATAACATTTATATTTTATTCTGTGCACAGGTATGTATGTATGAGTGTGTGTGTATATATATATATAGTTATTTATTTATTTATTTATTGAACCGCAGTTGAATCGGTCCGACCGATTGAACCTCGACCTTTTCACTTCTCGGTTCAATTAACGGTCCGAGTTTTAAAACATTGGGACTGAGATAAAATCTACGAAATGAATTCGGTTTAGCCTTTCTTTTTACATTTTTTAGATTAGTAACAGAGCTTTTAGATTTCAATATTGCTAACAAAATCTCTTCTTATATTGAATTTTGTACTGTATTTAATTATTGTTTCTTTATTTACTTGGGTTGCAGCGTACAATAAGGACGGGAGGTTGGCGAGTTAAAGTTGGCCTTTTTATTTTTGGAGTAGTAACAGAAGTGGTGTGCAGTGTAACAAGGACGGGGAGGTCGGTTTGTTGGCAGGACGGGACGGGAGACTGGTCTAAGGTCCAACATCCTATCCTATTGGTCGTTTTGACTTCAGGTAATAATAAGTTGGTAATAATCTTAATTATGAGTTTCCAAATTACATTAGGATTCCCTTTAATCCAATCTTGATTTGGATTAAGATCCCAAATTATTTGCAATAAAAGTGCATGAACTTTCTACTTTGATGTTTTTTTTTTCAGTGTAGACAAAAAAGATCTTTTGTGCAAATTAAATTAAAAAAAAAAACATGGGAGATTCAGTTTGGTCGAGTCTTTTACCCGATCTGTTGGTCAGCATAGCGACAAAGATACAACTGGTCGAAGACTTCATGGCTTTCAGAGGGGTTTGCACTTCATGGCGTGCCGCTGCACATGTGGACAAGTTTGTTAAGTCATGGCCCAATGTTCCATTGCTGATGCTTGCAGAGAAGGAGGACAGTGATGATCGAGAATTCTACAGTCTATCCAGAGGTAGGATTTGGAGGACGTTGTCACTACCCGAAGCAAAAGGTAAAAAATGCATTGAATCAAGAGGGTGGTTGATGACGATAGGAAAGTCCGGAGACGTGAACTTGTTGCATCCTTTCTCGGGGGTCCAAATTGAGCTCCCACATCTATTCACGTTCCCCGCCCATGAATTAGAGGTCGATCCTTGTTTTTTTGTAATAAAAGCTGTTTTATCGGCGAGTCCTTCACATACATCGGAGTTTGTTCTGGTGGTGGTTGGTGGTGCTGGCCGATTTCTGGGGTTTTGGAGACCAGGAGACAAGTCTTGGACAAGAATGGAATCTTCACCGAATGGTGCCTTCAACGATGTTAATTTTTATAATGGTGCCTTCAACGATGTTAATTTTTATAATGGAAAAGGCTACGCAATCACTTATGGTGGCGATATTTGGGTTTGGGATATTTCAGATCCTACGGTAGCTCATTATGGTTTTACCATAGATCGGGAGTTGATCAAATGTAGAGAGTCGTATCTTGTAGAATCAGATGGTGAATTACTAATAGTTGCACGGGATGGGGCTGCACTTGAGGATGATGATGAGGAGACCTATGGGGCTACCAATTTTCGAGTCATACAACTGGATTTAATCAAGAGGGGATGGAAGGAGATCACCAATGTGGGGGAGAGGGCCATTTTTGTTGGGCATAATGGTGCATTTTCGATTGATGCCACTAGCTTTCCGAACGTAATCAAGCCAAATTGCATCTATTTCACGGATGATGCAATAGAAGCCTATACTTTTACTCAGCAAGGGGGTGGGAAGGACATGGGTGTCTACAATCTTGAAGATGGTGGACGGATTGAACGTTTTGACGGTGTCCAGTCGTTTAGTTTGATCGGTCCACCAGTTTGGGTAGCACCATCTTTCTAATTTACCAGTCTGATAGAATATTTAGTAACTCTTTTAGCAGCATTTTTTTTGAAGATTTGTATGTACTGTGTGAAAGAGATATAGGATGTAGGGGCTCTCTGCTGTTCAGTAAAACTCTATAATCCTTTATTGCATTTTAGGTGGAAGGTGTTTGGTTATTGAAAGATTGAGCTTCGTGCTTATTTAAGTTTATTGACTTCTTTTTTTATGGTCTAATTCTATTGTTACTGAATGCAAGCACCTGTCAAGATTAGTTGTTTGTATACTAAGTCATCTTTTGGACACCATAGATAAAATTTAATATCTTCATTGGCCCTCTTATTTTCAGAGGACAAACATTTTGGTTTGATGCATTCTACCAAGGCCTCCAGAGGCCAAAGAGAGCATGACTTTTGACCCTTTATTGGTGTGCAAATTATGCCCCTGAGCCGTCAAAATTCAATTTACTTAGAATTATGGAATAGTAGGATGTAGACGCGCGCGATATTGGAATGCTTTGGTATTGCTATTATAGCTTGATCACTGGTATACATCCAGGACCTTTAAACAATGATTTACATGTCAACATTGAGGATCCTACTCTCCTCCCATCATTTCAGCTAAAGGTTCTCTATTTATCTGGATGGAAATTGAATAATCAGACTCAAAGAATCCTTCTTGCTTGGATTGCTTGTTTCCGTCGGAAAATATTATCGTTTTCCGTGATCACATTTTCCTATTACCTTTTTCCCACACATATATCAAATCGCTACAGTAATTTTTCCATGAAAAATGACGGAAAATACAATCCAAACACAATTTCTGCTCTATCAGAAAGAAATACAACTTCTTGATCTTTCTTCCAATAAGTTAGTCGGCCAGATTCCTACTTGGCTTCTGCAAAATAATACAAACTTAGAAGTTCTTGTTCTAAAGGCCAACTCTTTTACGGGTCCGTTTCTTATAGATGATTCTCTGGAAATAAATCTAAGTCGATTAGACATCTCAAATTACCTTCTAACGTTTCCGGAAAAAAAAAAAAGATTAGACATCTCAAACAATGACGTCAGTGGTAAGGTTCCTTAAAATATCTGTTTATCTTTTCCATCTCTGTGGTGGTTGAATTTGTCACGAAATTCATTTGAAGCCAATATTCCCCCGTCATTGGGAAACTTAACAAGGGCAAAATCAATTGATTTGTCCCTGAGCCGTCAAACTTCTGTGTACTTAGAATTATGGAATAGTAGGGGATGTAGACACGCACAAGATGGTTTAGTATTGATATTATAGCTTGATCACTGGTATTTTGCACGATATGATGTTGTTTGTAACAAGAAACACCATTTGCATGGTTCCATCTACATTTAATTTGAGAAATGTGCTCATGTTTCTAAATTTATATTGATGGATTAAAAAAACCTTTGTAACTTGATTTGCTGTCAGTAAAGATCTGCATCTGTTGTTGCATACTGAATGAATCTGTGGATCAAATCTCCTTCAATGTGCTGATTCCTTCTTTTTAAAACTACAGATGGACATTGGCTCGTTAACTGGAGTGCAGCTGGAGGATTAGATGGAGAACATGGGAGAAAAGAATTTTCATTTTTACCTCAAATATTCTTTGTAATTTCGTTATATATATATATCCTGTGCTACAAAAGGCAATTTGGTAATTTCATTAGATTGTTTTGATGATGACATCCTGAACGATTTCTGATGCGATGAGGAAGCAGTTCAAGAGAATTATTAAGGCTTTATGATCATGGCAGGGGAAAGACTCAAGGAGGAGGGCTATTTGAGAAAACGAGAAGGGAAGAGGAAGGAGCAAGGGAGGATTTGGAAACTTGGACAAATGGGCTAAAGAAAGAAGAGTCGTGACTACATGATAGTGGTTGTGGAGGCGGTCAAGAAGAAAATCCCCTGAGATTGTGAAAATTACACAAACCTCCCTTCTTTTAATGGTTTAGGAACAAAAATAAGCCCAAAATGCTGATGCATGACAAATTTACCTTTGAGTATTCTATAATACCCTTCTCTTAATCTAAAGGAAGAAAAAACTATATCGCTCCAAAAGTTCTTCTTAAATTGCCAAATATAGGTTTCAAGCCAAACAATTTTGTTTATGTGATTAACGGTCTCAATATCAAATATATATGGGTGAAATGCTTGATATTTGTATCATCATTTTTTTCTTATTTTTTCCACAGCTGTCATGCAACTTTTGCCTCTATCTTTTTATTATTCAATGAAAAGGGAAAAGGAAGATTAGGAATATGAATCAGGTAGTTATAGACACCAAAATTTTAATATTTTATTTTATTTTATTCATTTTTTTCCATTATTATTATTATTATTATTATTATTATTTTACTTTGTTTAAATTTTGTTGTAATTTATTTTGTACTATTTATTTTCTTAAGAAAATCACCTTCAACTCCTTTTAGAAAATTAGGCAAAAAAAAAAAAATTCCTCTCGTTTAATGTGAGGGGAGAAAAATTCCCTTACTCTAGCCTCTGCACCCGGCTCCCTTCCTCTCGTCTCACAAGCATCCATCCTCATTGTCATCCCCACTTTTAACTCTGCGAAAGCCTTCTCTTTTAACTCATCTTTACATATGGCCTCTAGTTAACAAAATTATTACTAATAATTTAGTTTATAACTGTACTTGGATTTTTTTCCCCCTGTACTCTTGCTACGGAGAAGAATTTTAGTCACGTTTTGGATTCCACATACAAATCTAATTGGGAGCTCCATGGAGATTGTGTTTGTATGCTTTCACGAAATAGAGGAAAGGAAGGCGAGGAAGGTGCTGGACAAATGTTAGACTCTAACCAACTTAAGCTGAATAGAGAATTGGTCGGAGGATTCTAGCTTTTAAGCAACTTAAGCTGGACGGAGAATGGTCGGAAAGGGAGGTGCCGGATGAATATAAGCTTCAAAGCAAATTAAGCTGGATAAGGAGTGGTTGTCTTCCTTTTGGATTATAAATTATAATTAAGATGTGTGGCTTAAATTATAATTAAGTCGTACTTCCGTATGCATTCACTCATACAAAACACGTTGAAAGTAACTTTTCTAGATTGCTCCGGGGTACCTCTAGCAGTGGATGGTCGATCTCGATCTTTGTTTAACGATCCTATACTCCCGTAGGCCTTGAATGGACCGCTGCAAGCATCAGCCTTGAACTCTGTCTCAAGCATTGACTATTCTCCAAATCAATTGTTTCAAGCAAGTTTTTTTCTTTTATTTTCTTTGTTTCTTCAATTATAATTATACCTAACAATTGGCCGGATTGAATGAGTTAATATTGGATTTTCACTTAAATAAATTATATTCAATCCGTTCAATTTTAGATTGGGTTGAGTCATATTGAGTCATCTCAAACCCATGACTCAAATATGATCCAACATATTAATTAATATATTATGATACATAAACTCTCTCTTATACATTTACACACACACAACAAAATTTTTTTCACATATATAAACACATTTTCACATAAATAAATATATTTTCACACACTAATACACTCACTTCTTAAGTTCCTTGGAAACACATCATAAATAGAATAATATTTTATATCACTTGTAGTGCAAATTTTAGATAATAAATGTACACTTAAATAGAGTAGCTAAAAAAATTTATTTACTTTTTACTTTTTAATACTACTAGTTGATTGAAACTTATTTTTGTCACAACTTATTTAACACTTTTACTATTTAAATCTGCTTTATTGTAAGTTGTAACATTCTATGTATTTAAATTATTGAATGCTTGATTATATTATTCTTGAAAATGTAATTAAGGGACATATAATTTATTGTATTATACTATTGATGAGAAATTATTAACAAAAAAAAAAAGTTAGAGAAAAGTAAAAGAATGCAATTAGAGCAAATTTAAAACTCTATTCTAAGTACATGAAATATTAACAAACAGATACAAGTAACGATCGGAGAACAACGACCAAAAAAGAAAAAAGAAAAAAAAAGGGAGGAAAACAATATACTCTTAAAATGCATAATAAATTATTATAGGTGTTGAGCAAGTTTAACTATTATTATAAAAGTAAAATAAGTATGAGTTTTTATTTAAAGGTTCTTTTTATTTTAAATAAAAATTTTAAAAATTGATTGAAAACACATATATATGAGAATTTTGAATACAAATTGGTTAATGAATTGTTAACACATGTCCAAATGCAAGTGGTTGGACATATATGTATTGAATATTGTATTTATTGTTTTGAATTATTTTTGAACAAATTGAATATTGGGTGTCTAAATAAAAATCCAACCTGCCCAATAAATAAGTTAGATTGTTCTTACCAAATTCAACAAAACCAATAATCTAACTGACCCAATCCATCCTTTAAAATTAATGGGCAGATTGGGCTGATTGTTAGGTTTTGGACTTTTTTACCAGCTTAGTGATAGTGGTTGTGGAGGCAGTTAAGAAGAACCTCCCCTGAGATTCTAAAAATTACACAAGCCTCCATTCTTTAATGGTTTAGGAACAAAATAGGCCCAAAATGCTGATGCATGCCAAATTTATCTTTGAATATCCTATAATACTCTCCTCTTAATCTAAAGGCAAAAATATAATTATAGGTTTCATGCCAAACAATTTTGTTTATGTGATTAATGGTCTCAATGTCAAATTTATATGGGCGAAATGCTTGAAATTTGTATCATATTTTTTTCTTATTTTTCCCATAGCTATCATGCAACTTTTGCCTACGTTTTTTTATTCAACGAAAAAGGGAAGAGGAAAAGCAGGGGATATGAATCAAATAGTAGAGGAAGCTACTTTTTCAAGGTACAAGAATAAGGTAGAAAATTTGGGACTCATTCAAGAGGAAAAATAAATCATGAAATTACAATTAGTGAATGATGGTAAAAGTTGTATAAATTAGGAAGAAAATGAAGTTTTTTAAGATAGGAGTTAAGCTTTTAATGAGTGTGAAAGAAAAACTGATGGTTGGAGTTGATGTTCTATTACTATTTGAAACCTCAAGTGAGGCATCTGCAATTGTTAGAAACCTCATAGAAGGTCTCCAAAATTATCCCAAAAAAAAAAGTGTTACAAATTATCGCCATGAAAATGGAAACTTATTATGTACCTTGATGAAGAAACTTTAACCGATTCTTCCTCTTGACAAAGCTATAAATCTAAAGAATTAGAAGAAGTATTGTGAAGGACACACTCAAATTATGTGTAATTTAAAAATAATTAAAATGAATTAATTTTATATCAATTTTATTTTTTATATAAATCAAATTGATAATTTTTTATTAAAGGACTTTGGTTTATAATATTACAGTAATTTGTAGTTAGATTAGGGTGATTATGACTTATGAGTAATTATAATGGTAAAATGTGATTAAGCGATAAAGGTAATAATTAATTTTTTGTAAGGAAAAAGTTAAAAGTTCAAAAAATCACAAAAAATATTTACACCAAATACCACACCTCTAACTTTATATATTGTATAGATATAGATATTTATCCAACACGGTGGCCTTGCAAACCTTTAAATCCCTGCCAGGCTAATTAGGAACCCAAAAAAAAAAAAAAATTTATAGAAAAGGGCAAAAAAAAAAAAAAAAAGAAGGAAAAGAAAAGGCCATAGTGATGGGTAGACGGACCGGACCATTCAATTTCTCAAGGTGACTGAGCACCACAAAGGATAAAACGGCCTTTCCTCCTGCGTTCTACTGCTTTGCGCTAATCTGCCACCATCACTCCAATTTGGCAAAGCTCCGTCTTTTATCCTCCAAAGCATACAAGTTTGCAACTACAACAGATTTAATAATGATTTGCAGAGCCTAAGCGAGACCCATTGATCTTTAAAGCTTGTGAATCTTATCTCTGATGAGTTTTGCTCTAATTCCACAAGAATGGACTCCATTCCTCTTTACTCCACAACTGCCACTACTTCGGGTGCAACTGTCAACTCTATTACTGCTCAATTCTGCTTGCCTTCCTCTTTGCACCCTAGAAAATCCAGAAATGTTTTCTTTGAGAAAAAACCCAGAAAAGTTTCAATCTTGGCAGCTAAAGATGAGCCCCCTAAGCTTGACCCTCTGGACCAAATGGAACTCAAGTTCGGCAGAATGCTTGGTGAAGACCCCAAATTAACATTGGCCAAGGTCTCTTTTACACTCTTTTACACGGATATCATACACTTATCCTGATTGCATTCTGCCCTTTTGCTATAATCATATCTGAAGATGGAATTTTGCCACTTCTGTTGTGGAATAAGTTCCTAGTACTCATGAACTTGTGCCTGTGCTTTTCTACTTTTTATGCGTTAATTTGGACTGCTCGTTTGGTAGTTGGCAAGTATAGTCAACAGGGTATAACAAAAAAGTAAAAGTATTGTAGATGTGATTGGAACTTTATCCTCATGATCATGAGTATCTGTGATCCAGGGAAAAGATTAATCCAAGTTTGCCCCATTAGATAGTATAGTAATTTGTTTTAAGTTATTTACCCCTTTTTTGCTGTCACAATTGCAGCAAACTTATCCATACTGATATTTGTTTTCTGCTCGAGGTTATATGCCATTTAGTATTAAATTTTTTGTTGGGACTGCTTTGATACATTGGAAGGTTCTGTCAATGTGTCTTCAGCTTGCTGCTCTAGTGTTTAGTATCTGTTTCCCAAGTCTTTCTAGAGTGTAATTGAAGTTCTGTACCTTATCCAGATAATGGCTCGGAAGTCTAATCCAGATGCGACTCATCTAGAAATTGAAGAGACATTCGAGAAGAAGAAGAGAAAATCATCAGATAGTAAAATTGAGGAGGTTCCATTTGACGTGGAAGAGGAAAAAAGGTCAGTCAGTTCGGTGGGTGGATTAAATTTGGTTCGTCCTGTAACCAGAAAAGGAGTAAAGGTTGAGGCTGACAAGAAACCATCTGAGGGACAGGATAAGAAACCAACTCAACCAGTGGCAAATGTTGTTGAAAATAGTCATCGCAGCGTTCCCAATGTGCTATTACGAAAACCATCCATATATGACGATGTCGAGAGTGAAAAATCATCAAGGTTAAGCATTAGGCCAAACTTATCACTAAGGATGGGGAAGGAACCACAGAAGGAAAGATTTAGTGATATTACATTGCTGAAGAAGCCTGAACCGCTGAAAATGGTCCCAGATCTTGAGGGAGAAAATGGTCATTCAGGTGGTTCCAAAGCTGAAGATGGTCGTGAAACTGGTAATAGTAATTTGGATCCTGCACTTTTGAGAATGCCAGAGCAGTTGGAAACCAATTTTATCAGTGATCGAGCTGATGAATCTTCAGGAGGTTATGCCAATAGGTCAAATGATGTCAATTCCATAACTGATGGTAATTTAAACAACACCAACTCATATGCTGAAATTGCTGCGAAAGGCAATCTCAATCAAGCTCTAGAATCCAGGGTGACAAATTCTTTTGAAGAGAACGAGTCTGCAACAGGTAATCCAAGCACGTTGGTCAGAGTTCCACAGGTTCTGCATCGCAAATTAAAAGAGTAAAAAATAGTTATTGAATTTGGTGCTTCATCTTTTACTAATTTACTTTATTCTTTTCAAGGATTACAGCCAAGTGACTTATGGTCTTCTGGGAAAAGTTCTGATTCTAGTGAACCTTCTGCAACAAAATTAGCAGAATCTGACCCTGGGTTTTCTCTTGATGCTTCACTTCTTGGTAAACCAAAAAGGTACACTTAGAGAACATTGTTAGTTGCAAATTTGTTCATTGAGTGACGCTTCTGCAATTTTAACAATCTGTTATCCTCTAGAATGGACACCTCTGTAGTGACAACATCTAAAATTAGTAAAGAGGAAGTGATGCCTGTGAATCCTGAAAGCAATGGCAATGCTTTAGATCTCGAGAACTTCCTTTCATCACCCATAAAGGTTGGACAATTTCTTTTCCCTTTTTCTGCTGCATTGGTTCTCTATCACAAACTTGTAGATTTGGATAGTATCTGAGTGTAAGATATACATGTAGGAGCGTGAAGAGAATGACTGGACAAAGGCTGAAGGTCTGGTCAATTTGGGAGGAAGGGTAGAGGTGGAAATCATTAGCTCTAGCACCAGAGGATTTACTGTAAGAACATAATTATGTTGGTCCAACTAGTTAACACATCATTTTGCAAATCTATTTGTATTTATATTTTTAGTTTATCCTGTTTTTGCAGGTATCTTTTGGTACCCTAATAGGATTTCTGCCTTATCGGAATCTTGCTGCCAAGTGGAAGTTCTTGGCTTTTGAGTCTTGGTTGAGAAGGAGAGGTTTAGATCCTTCCAAGTATAAGCAACACTTGGGTGTCATTGGCAGTTTTGAAACTGCTAGTGTGACTCCTTCTTCTGAGTCACAGTTAGACATAGATATAGATGACAAATTGTACAGTGAGATCTCTCCAGATACAAAGCTTGAAGATCTTTTAAGAATTTATGACCAACAAAAATCCAAATTTTTATCGTCCTTTGTTGGTCAGGTATCGATGATAACAAATTTCCAGTGAAGCTTGTTCATTTGGTAATTAGACTAACAACTTGAATTTCTTTCTTTACAGAAGATCAAAGTGACTGTGGTCTTGGCTGACAGAAAATCTAGGCGGCTAATATTTTCTACTAAGCCAAAGGAGAAGGAGGAATTGATCGAGAAAAAGAGGAATCTCATGGTAATGTTTGGTTTAAGTACATAAAATGAATGCTTTTTTCTTAGGTCTTGAATTTCATTTTTGCATGGATTCCAATTTCCTTGGGTTAATTGGAAGCATCATAATCGGTGATTATTCTTTGAGCTTGTTCTTCTTCTAGATATAGTTTCATCATTTTTGAGCTTCTAATTGTATCTTTGTTTGCAGGCTAGATTGAGTGTTGGGGATGTCGTTAAGTGCTGCATTAAGAAGATTACATATTTTGGCATCTTTGTTGAGGTATATATGATGTTTCACTGTGGGTCCTATGTATGCTTTGTGGTATCATGTTTAATTACCAAAGTTTTATATTTCTGATAAACTGACCGTGAATCTAGAAAAACCTTGTGAATAAATAAATTCATTGTTGTATACCTGCAACCAATTGGAACTTTCCAGAACAGGACAGGATTTCACTTATGAATTACCTGAATGTAGGTTGATGAAGTGCCTGCCCTGATTCACCAGACAGAAGTATCATGGGATGCAACTTTGGACCCAGCATCATATTTTAAGATTGGCCAGGTATTTATCTTTGACTGAAGTAAACACTACCACAAGTAATAGATGCCACAGATATTTTTATAGTGCTGTGTGCACTCGGAATTCACACGCTTTGACATTTGGTAATTGTTTACATGAGTAAATTGCTGTCATACTTTTGGGATCATTTTTGGGTCAGATTATGGAAGCAAAAGTTCACCAGTTGGACTTTTCCCTGGAACGCATTTTCCTATCACTGAAGGAAATAACGGTAAATGATGTTAGGTTTGTCTTTGAGTCTAGAAGTCCTTTTTTTTTCGTGAAGCTAATAGTTATTTTGATGTCTTTCGTCTCTCTGGCAGCCTGATCCACTGATAGAAGCCTTGGAGGCTGTTGTTGGTGGTCATGATTCTTTGGATGGCAAACTTGAAGCTGCTCAGGCAGATTCAGAGGTTTTTCCTTTACCATTTTGAGTAGGAGTAGGCTTAGCCTTTTCTTCAATGTTGAACTCACAAATGGTTATATCCTAATAATATATTTTTTTAATTCCAAATGAAGTATGAAATTTGCAAAAACATGTTACAACAACCTTAAGAAGGTAGGAAAGTTAGAGAATTCACTGAGTTTGGGGAGAGTTTGGATATTAGATTCAGATAGTTACTGTAACACTCCGTAATTTTATATGCTTTGACCAAAATCAGTTGACACTTTGTTTGAATGTTGTACATAGGAGAAAATGAATATTTCAGGTTTCTTGGTCCAAAATTTGTAAGAACCTTGGGTTTTTCTTTTCTGATAAATTTATGCATGTCTATGTGGTATCAATACAGTAATTGTTAACGTCCAAAATATCGTTTGGACAGTGGGCAGAGGTGGAGTCTCTTATTAAAGAGTTGCAGCAGGGTGACGGTGTTCAATCTGTGTCCAAGGGGCGTTACTTCTTGAGTCCTGGCTTGGCTCCAACTTTTCAGGTGCATGGAAGTTTTTAGTAATTGTGACCTGGTTTTTATGGAGAAAAAATGTCTTTTTCGGCCGAACTGCTCATTGATTGTAATTTCTGATGAAGTTATTTACGGATGTTTATGCTTCATATATGTCTTGGGGGAAATTTTATGTCATATTTGGAGTTTTATAACATAGTTATGCTAACTCACCATTATACTTATCATAATTGCTTAAGAGGAAAACTTCTATGCCAACACTTGGTGCTCTGGGTGAATTACATTCTCCAGATTCCTTGTGACCATTTTAGTTTACATTGCTTAAGTGACATAAGTTCTTCTCCCTCTTAAGTCGTAATTTCCCAAGATCTTCTAAAGGATAATCAAATCTTATTCTTCTACAGTTCTGAGGTATAATACTGGTTACATTTCTCCTGTTCAGATGCTAACAAGTCATTGTTGCCCTAACCAATGTACTTCTATTCTATTACGTAGCATTAGTTTCCTTTTCCTCGGGATGATATTTGGTTCTTAGCGGTGACATTGAGACTGACAGGTTTACATGGCATCAATGTTTGAGAACCAATATAAGCTACTTGCTCGATCAGGAAACAGAGCACAGGAGGTGAGTATTTGCAAGTACCTTATGCTACTTGTAATCTCTCTCTCTCTTTTTCCTAAACCTGATGGCTGGTTAACCACAAACACAATCCATCCATTTTGGCAGGTGATAGTTGAGACGTCCTTGGGGAAAGAAGAGATGAAATCGATCATTCTGACCTGCACAAACAGAGTCCAGTGACAAATTTTCGGCCCTAAGAGTTCCTTCTATTGAGCTTCTCCTCATAGGCGCAATTTTTCCATGTCTTCGCTGCCTGCTTCGGCAGAAAGGCAGTTTTAGTTCTAACACAAGCTGTAATTAGTATCAGTAACATCATTAGAAAATGCAATTATATCTATTCTTCGGAGCAGCAGTACATCTCCAGTTATGTATTGTTGGATTGCCATTTTTCCTCAGAAAATTTTTACACTTTTCATTAACATATTTTTCAATCATTTTTTTACCTCACATATATTAAATCGTTATAGTATATTTTTCTATAAAAACTTCAAAAAAATAGCAATCTAATCAGACCCTCCAAGTATTTACATAAAAATTGGCCATAGCAGCTGGACTGAAGTTGATTAAGCCGCAATTTTTATTCGTTTGATTTCCCTTGTGGGGTTGATTTTGTCATCACGACAAAAGCAAAGGACCATCCGGGTTTGTCATTTTTAAGATGACCTGCGTCCTACAAGGAAAAGGCTTAGACGTGGCTTCCCTGCAATGGTTTTGCTAATAGTCTGATGGAGAAAAGAGACTGATAACTTCGTGCATTTAATTCCCCATAATTCTGTAGATTAGAAATAGCGTTGCAAATTGCCGCGAATACATTACTCTTGAAACTGAAAGGGAAACATCAAGCGACTGTTGGATCCAATAAATATACAGCCAAGAAATACAAGCCACCCGTACTAGCAGTAGAGGCCCAATTATTAATGGTTATGCAATATCAGCGGTATTTGATTTGATTGCCCCAACGGATGTTTGCATTCAAATGACAAATCGGTAATGCAGTTGTTAGATGGTTTTTTTGGACTCTTGTCGATTTGACCACAGTCAAGGACTCAAGTCATGCACAAATTTGAGCAGTACGTAATCGGAAATTGGAAGGGTCCCAATCCAAGCTCCTAAGCTTGTACACGACTGCTTGCTTTCCGTTATCCTAACAATGTCCGGTCGTGTCAGATGGGACTCCAAATAATGAACAAAAGCCATGTGGGAATTTATCTGTTGACGTCCAAATTACCCTATCATCGGACCTTTACGCCCAAACATGCCGTTCTTTCGTCGACATTATCCCAAGAAAATCCTTGTCCTTTTATCTTGCCTTAGCTTTTTTTCTTGCAGTGCAAGTGCCATTTCTCATAAGTTTCCATCTTCAAATCCCAGCCAGCTGCAACTCTGACATAAAAGTCATAAAACTTTTAAAGATTACTCTCAACAACTCCCCCTCTTGTGGCACATTTGAAGCTTCTCAGGAGACAAGCAAGCTTGGGGTTGTATTGTTAAGATGAATACCGCAACTAGTACCTTTGTCGTTAGATGGATCAACTTTCTCACTATGGTACATACCTTTTTTTTTGCCCACAAACCAAGTTGATATTTTTGTCTATTCTTTCTGTTTTTGATGTTACTCTTCTATACGTGTTTAGACGTTTTGTTTATGGAACATGGGTTTTGTTTCACTTGTCTGATTTGTTGTCTAATTTTGCTCTTATCTATTTGAAAAATTGGGGTTCTTTTGTTTCAATATGTTTGAATAAGCTCCCTTTGAATATTTACATTGGAAACCCTGAAAAAGGTTTGTTCTTGTCCTGACGTCTGAAACAGTAAGATTTTCAGCGGTTAATAATTCTTAGAAGAAAATGCCCTGCGTTGATATTAATCGATGGTTAGTTCATTTTTCCTTTTTTTTTGTTGGTGTATTCGATGTACTGTGAAGGTTAAAAAAAGTTCGAAAATTGAATAGAGTAGTAGATTTTGTATTTATTTTTATGGTTTTTTAGGTGGTAAAAGAGTTATGTTAACCGTATAGCTTCATGGAGCAGCTATTAGCTGTTTCTGTAATAGGATTTGGTGTGTGGATGAGCACTCACCATGACAGCTGCCGAAAGTCCCTTACCCTCCCTGTTATAGGCCTTGGTGCAATAATTCTTGTAATGTAAGCTTATTTACTTTGAACTTCTTTACATAATTTTTGTGCTGTTGCTTTGGGAATTATTTTTCTTATTGATACAAACCTGGGTTTCTAATGTTTTCAGATCAATAATTGGATTTTTGGGGGCGCTGAAGAACAACTCAATCTTATTGTGGATTGTATCCTGTTGAGCAGAAATTCTCATATGCGTTCAATTCTGTTTTTTTGTCCTTTCTACGCTTAAACTTATGCAAGTTATGTGTTTACCTTGACATTTACCTCATAGTATCTGATCTTGCTTTGCCTCATTTTGGTGGGAATATTGGTCTTTACAGTCTTTGCGTAAGTACTAAAACTAAGTTCTGCTCTTTACGCATTTTGAATAGATGCTGCTTTATGTAAAATGAAGTGATTTATGATTTAGAAGATGTTGTGATGCTGCTTGACCTTTATGTCTAGTAAAATCTTCTTTATCTGCTGCCATTTGTTGGTATTTTTGCGGAAGGGGTTCTGCGTTAGGCTGGAAATTTCCCATCTGTAACAGATTCCTTAGTTCGGAAAATATACTTGGCAGTGCTAGTGTGAGCCTCGGAAGTAGTGTAGTGAAGGATAGTAGCAGTGATTTTACAGTTTTGGCATAGCTGAAGAGGTCAAGTTATTGCTGTTTGTATCCTTAATAGGACAGAAATGGTGTTAGCATGAGTGTGCATGGTGCTCGTTTGGATTCCTAGTCTGATCCAATTCATGATGAAGAATGGAATTTGATCCTGCTTAAACTGACCTTTGGCTGAGGCTGTAATTAAGTTCACTCAAACGTCTAATTGGACTATGTTTCCACTTGTTGTCAGATTTTTTTTTTTCCCACACATCATCTATATCTTGATTCGCCTCTCAAATCAAATTTGGATTAGAGAATGATAGATAGTGTGTGGTGGATTCTCGAAAGACTACCTAATATTCAAACTTCAACTTATGGTAACTGGGAAGATAGAGGGAAATTATGTTTTGAGTTGGATCTGTCAGCATGCATTGGTAAAACCTTATTTCATTTTTAGAATGAACGAGGTGTCAATCTTTGCCATTCCTGAGCATGCTTTTTGCTATATGCCCGCTGAAGCAATTAGTACAACCAAAAATGATCATGAGTTTAATTCAGCGTAGGGTGGTTTTGTATCCTGTAAATGGGGAAGGTGAGAAATCATACCATAGACATAAAAGGTATGTGTCAATTATCGACAGTGCGCAATGTGGAGTTGAAGTCAAGAAAGGAGAACAATCTAAACCCATAACTTCTTTTTTTTGGTAATTGATCGAGAGCATGTCTGTTGATTCATTGAACAGAAGCCTGGTAAGTGGTGGTGTCCCTTGTTTTTTCCTTTGTTAGGAAACAAATTTTTTAACCCCTCCTTGTGAATTGTGACAATACGTTCTACACAGTGGACATAGTTTGTTCTTAGTTTGTTAGACTTACATGCTAGTACTGATAAAGATATATGATGCTCAACTTAAATGTGCTATCTTTATTACTGCTGCTTTTGGTAGGTTCATTGTGACAAATAGTGGATCTGGTCATCAAGTGTCTGGTTTGAGGTGAGATTACCTGTCATTCATCTATTTTTGTGCTTATTAGCTTCACGTTTTATTGTCTGATATTATTGTTTCCCCCTCTCTCAACACCCCCCCCCCCCCCCCCCACAAAAAAACACCCGAACACCCATCCATTACTCAAGGGAGGAATGTTTTAGGTGACATTGCAATAACCTCTTGCCACATTCTTAAATTTCTCTTTGTACTTGTATCAACTGAAGCAGTAGTCTTTCCATTTCATCAGGTACAAGGAATATCAACTTCAAGATTGCAGTTCCTGGTTTTTGAAAGAGGCTAGTGCGCTTTTAGTATTTCATAGATTTAAAAGATTGAAATGGAAAGCTTTATCTTGTAATGAGAAGTACAAAGGAGAAGTTTCATCTCTAATCTTTGTTGGATCTGATACTTCAGCTCAATAATACACACAACTGGGAACGCTTGAAGAGTTGTCTTGTGAAATCTGATGACTGCAATAACTTGGCAGGAGAATACAAGGTGTACACTCAGAAGCCACAGTTCTGATTTTTTTTTTTTTTTTCCGGAATCTTACTCATGCTTTAGCTTGTGTGCTTCAGACCCTGAAACAATACAAATCAGCGAGACTCACCCCAATAGAAGCTGGTTGCTGTCGTCCACCATCTGAGTATGTGCTTAACATAGCATTTCTGCATATAATATCTCTTCAGTGTAGTTCCTCTAAATTAGACTAGTCTTACACCTTATGTACAGCTTTGGAGTATCGAACTGCTATTGTTGGCCATGGATTTATTGCAGAATGTGATTTTCTGTGTTCAGCAATTCCATGATGACATTCCGTATTTATTACTTATAGGTGTGGATATCCTGCTGTAAATGCCTCATACTATGACTTGAGCTTTCGACCAATCAGTTCAAACAAGGACTGCAAACTTTACAAAAACTCAAGGGGCGTCAAATGCTACAATTGTGATTCTTGCAAGTAAGGCTGTATTTGTACGTCACATTGCTTATTAACAGTCTTAGTATTTCCTTTCCGACTGTGCTGCATCGCAGTTCATTTAGAAGTCTCAAGTATTTCCTTTCAAAATGTTTCAGAGCCGGAGTTGCACAATACATGAAGATAGAATGGAGGGCAGTTGCTATCTTTAATGTATTTCTTTTCGTTGTCCTGGTAAGACCAAAGCTTTCATCTGAGTTGTTGCAGTTCAGAAATTGAGTTTTAGTCGGTCATTAAACTTTTCTCTTGGGCTCTTCTTATCAATCTTCTAAGATGAAGAACTCGTGACAGAAGAATTCCTCATTCTCCAATACTCCAAATGGAGTTTGATATTTCTGTAACTGTAGCATAATTCTGATTCTTTGGGTTTTGTTGTTGCCAGTCAACAATCTACTTTGTAGGATGCTGTGCAAGACGAAATGCTGCAAAGAGTCCTGAGAAAGTGTGAAAGAAATGCTCCAAACGTCGTGAGCGTGGAACTGCCATTCCCAACCGGAAACTGTCCTCGAGAAGGAAATCCATTCATGCCTTCAATTCACAATCCCTGGCTTGTAAATGAGAGGATCCTAGACGAACAGAGTGAGACAGTAGTAGGAACATGTACAGAATGCTGACTTTGAAGTTTAGGGGTGAAGATAATGGAAGAAACATTCACCAATTTGTAAAGTTGCTTTCTCAGATTACAAGATGGTTTTTTTATGGGACTGACTTTTGATGCTTCGCGTGTCCAGTATCATTCCCTTGACATGTTTTTTAAGTTTGCACTCTGGAATCGCAGTAAATAGGCACAGGCCTTATCTACTGACTTTCCCTAGTCCTGAATAGAAAGTCTACAAAATTCGATGGTAGTTTTACTTGACAGATGCAACAACAGCATATGGTCACCGTTTAAGCGCACACTCTCGCTCAGAAAGCACCCCAAGAACTAGTTAGTGCAAAATTAATAATATGGCTCTCCTATGCAAGATTCAAGAAATTCTGGTCAACAGTCATGCTGGCATCGGCACAGCCTCCTTCAGAATTTTGGTGAAAAAAAGGCCAACTTTGCACCGCGATTAAAACAATTCATTGTCTTGTTAAGGAACAAAAAAAAAAAAAATGTTGTTACAAAATTCTCTGAGCTTCGTCAGGCATTGGCAAATTAAGACGACTGTGAGTTCGTAAATGCTACGCTAGAGCTGAGCCTGAGCCCATTCTTTTTTTTTTTAAAAAAAAAAAAAGAATGAAAAATCAATAGATTTATGAGGGAGAATAATAATCTTTTCCTTTCATCTTTTCTGACCCAACAAGGATTCGATTCATTTACACCATAACTCAAAGCATATTGATCAGAATAGATTATACTCAAAGTAGCTTCATGAATCAAAAAGTCATTCTAATGCCATCTTCAAAATTGATTATTTTTGGATATAAAAGATTAAAAAAAAAAAAAAAAAAGACATATGAATTCTTCATCATCGTCAAATCGAGAAACGGGGAATGAGAATAATCCCCAATCACTTCATCATCTTTCAACACATTTGAATAAATAGGCAAACTATCATTAATGGGTTCCTATAGAAGGCGTGGTTTTTTTTTTGGTGAAACTCAAGAAAGAAGAACAAAAGACTTGAATCAATGGGAGAGCGTGGACAGAGAAACTTTATCTTTTCTTAGGCCGGACAAGGAAAATCCTGGTCTTAAAAGTTGTAGATTTATTTATTTTTACCACATACTAGTGGCGTGGAATTTATCTGGTTTAGAGTAAACATTAAAGAATAAGGATTAAGAGTATAAAATCATTATCTTATCTTATTCTTTACTGCGTATTACTAAGTTTTGATAGCCACTATGTACGCCGCGCCTTCAAGATTTTTCTTTTTTGGGTAAGAAATATAAAAGTTTATCATGCATGATAATTGAAAATCAGCCATTAGAATGGGATCTATATATAAATGAAGAAGCATATGCTCCCAAATAGATTAATGATTGCCAGCAGATTGGGCATATATATATATATCTAACAAAAGAGTGAGTCACATTATTGTTACAAATTACAATAGCTACCCACTCACTTTAAAATGTGAGAGAGTCAATTAAGTGAAACACAAAATGAGTTCAAGATTAATGCTGTTATCTTTTCCCCCCTTAATTAACTAACGATCCAAATATAATTAAAATTTCGAGAGTTTATCTACAAAAAAGCAACTTCAAGAACGTGTTTTAATTTTTATCTGTAGTATGTCGTTTAGCGTAGAATTTTTTGAATTTTAATACATTTTATACGTGGATTAAACAATTGTAATTTTCGTAAATTGACTCAATCAAATGTCATATTAAACATGGAATCCAATAAAGCAGTGGGCTAGTGGCTACACCAAAATAATTTTGCAATACGGAGAATTGAAACTAATTAAAGAAAAATGTTATTGGCTCATTAAAATTTTTGGGACGACCACATAGAAGAAGTGTACTTTTATTCATCCCATTCTATCAAATAATTAACGTAGTGGGAATCCATGTAAAGATCGATCCTTTACTCCTCTATCCAACCAAGAGTACATAGAACCCCTGCAGAAAATAACTACGGTAACATTTACTATATATCAATTATTCATAATCTCAAAGTTGTGAATGCCTTCGTACAAAGCATGCAACGTAGTAGATCATTTACTTGCATGCATGGATAGCACTCTGCAGTCGTGCCTGCAGATGCACAAGACTCTAGCAATTCCGGGGGATTTCTTGCAGACTGCCTGGGGATGAAGGTTACCGAAGTAGCTGGTGCACAATGTGCGACAACACAGAGCATCGCATGTTGAGTTCCAAACACCTGCACCTTCTGTGCATCTTTTAGGCGGGATGATTGGGGTTGATCCTCGACCGATCACCATGTAGTTATTGCCACCTTGCATGCATTAACTAATAACATCATCAGTATTTATCACCACATGAAATTATTATGGTACAAAAAGTGCATGCAAGCCAGCTTTTCAATGATGCATATACTATCAGTATTAGACAAGAAAAAATGGGCATGGAAAAAAAATCTAAAAAATTAAGCTCGAAATATTTAATTATCACTAGGGTCAAAACTATCCTTTCTAAAGAGTACTTCCATTTTTTGCAAAAAAAAAAAAAAAAGGGATAGAATTGTTTTCAAGAAATAGTTGTAATATATTAAGTTCTGTTGATATGGCTCGTGAAATTTTACCTGATGCAAAAAAAAAAAAAGAGAACAAGGATAACGCAGCAGATTGCTCTTGCAATGGCCATCTTTCCCTGGATGAGATGAGGTATAGTTTGGTTGCCAAGTGCCTAGGATATATTTTCAATTGTTCGATCCTGCTATATGTGCTGCAAATCTTGGAGGAACCTATTTATTTTATACTAGCTAGTTGTAAATTTTCCTCGCGAACCAAATAAATAAATAAGCTGATAATTTAGTGAGGCCAATGTATATAGCTGTGGGTCTTAATAATAAGCTGATACGCTCAGCTCATATTTCGGCATCTTTTCAATGAGATATTGAGATGGCGACGCCTTTCAGTGGCAATGAAGCAGTGTTCAGTGCACAAGCATTATCTTAGAAGATTGTGTTATAATTGCTACTATTTTTTCTTACTTAAACATAAAAATGTCGTGGGTAGAGGTGTCAAAATGGGTGATTTGGGCGGGTTTGAGTTGGTTAAAATGGATAATGGGGTATAAGTGAGTCAATCCATTTCTACCCATTTAATTAGATGGATATAAATGGATAAGTAAAAAAATGAATTGAGTAACCCAATTACCCATTTATAACTCGTTTATTTTAACTTCTTGTAAATTTATTTGAATTCATTTTTGCAAACTAAGTTATTAATTTATACCACCGTTTGCACCCATCGTTAGATTTAAATATTTACTTATAATGCTCAATAAGCCTAATTACCAATTTTTTTTCCATCCGCACTCTATGTCGCAAAATTACATACTATTTAATAATTGAACAATAAGAATATAAAAATTTGAACTAAGTACTATAAAAATTAACATAAAAACTTAATCCAAAAAATTTTGAACCCCTAGCATTTTTGTCGTGTGTAAATTTAAATTTTCATTTTGAAAAAGGTAAAAAAAAAAAGAGGTTAAAACTTGTCATAAATTGGTAATGGTGAAAAATGAGCAAGTTAATGAACTAAGATAAAATCAACAAATAAAAATAATTATTAAACAAAAGTAGTTAACATCATGATAAAATAAAAAATATGAAAAGAAATAGGTGGGGGAAGAGAAGAGATTTGGGAGAAGACAATTCTAAATGGATTAATTGGGTTTGATGGGTTATCCAATAATATCCAATTATTAAATGGGTATTATTGGATAACCCATTTTTACCCATGTGCAAAAGTTTAAGATACCTATAAATTTAACTAAATGGATATGTTTGCCACCTATGGTCCTGGGTGCAGGAAATCATTCTGATTTTTTTTGGCCAAAATAATCTTCCGTTCTTATAATACTCCAAAAGTCATGCAATTAACAACTTTATTCCCTTTATTTATTGCAATATACGCGCGCAGAATTGACAAACTAATCCCCAGAAATCTTAATCCCACAATCCTACTCCCTATATTATGTTATTCTTGATATTGTTGAGCCTAACTTCTTATTCTAGTAATTATGGTTTTCAAATGCTAGAGATTTTTCTTCACTTCTTTTCGCTTTTGACATGGAATTATTCCATGTCAAATTCAACTTTGATAATATTTTTTGTCCAGAATTTATGTGCAGGTGTTCTAATATAAAATGGATTAATCTTATATACATTGATAGTGTATACACTTTCACCATTTGATGCATGATACCTAATTCAAATTTGAATTTGAAATCCAAATTTTACATGTGTGTCGTGCATCCAACTATGATAGTGTATACACTATCAGTGCATATAAAATTTACTCATATAAAATACTACAAAATACTAAAATGAATAAAATCGAAACTTTATCATACACATAATTACAAATAACAAGAGAAAAAAAAGGAAAGGAATTGCAATATAATAGTTAAGCAAAATGCTATGGCACGTGTTCTAATTAATATTCACTTAAATTATTTGTTTAGTTAATTTTTCTAAAAAAATTCCTCTATTCAATCGAAATATCAAAATTCAATATAGCTATTATTTCAGTTAAATTATTTTTTAAAATACATTAACATCCTAGATTCAACTAAACAAATGTCATGCCTATTCATTAAATTGTCCACATTCTATGCATTCATTGGACAAACAATAGCCTTACCTTTTAAGTTTTAAATTTATTTGATGCTTTATATAGTTACAAGAAGCATGTTATTTTACAAGAAACACATATTTACAGATAATATCTTCAAGTATTTTACAAGTGCATAAGAATATTAATTTATAATTTAAAATTCAATTTTGTAATAAAAAATTTTCTGTTACTAGTAATGATGTAAATCGCAATATCTACAAATTTTAATTTCATAAAATGAAAATCTAAAGGTTGTGTTTGAATTGCATTTTTCATGATTTTTCATGGAAAAATTACTGTAGCGATTTGATGTATGTGAGGAAAAAAGGTAATTGGGAAATGTGATCACGAAAAACGATGTAATTTTCCGACGAAAACCGAAATCCAAACAAGGCTTTAACTTCATACTCCAATATAGGCCTCTCCCAAAAACAAACAAAGATGCGAGAAATTTTGCGTCAACCAATCAAAAGCTGATTGATTAGAAGAAACAGCACACACCCACGTTGTAATGTGCACCCGGACTTGAACAAACCTGAGGACAGTGGAGTACAGTGCATGTACCCGCCAGTTTCCCGATCTGCGCTCTCTCCTAATCTCCAGGAGCTAAATCCTTCCCACTGTGGCTCTTCCTAGATCAATCCTAGCCGTCCAAAAGCGCGGGATAGACATCTTGCCTATTTGCTCCTCCTATTGTGCTACCTACACGTGGCACAAATGAGCCCACGCCTGGAGCGTACAATATATTATCCAAAAACCCATCCAACCCATCAATATCAAAAGCTGAGCATTCCCACAGAAGACTCAATTGCAACTATATAACCCCAAAAGTCTTATTACCACAAAAGTCTTAACTTGCTTGGTAAAAAAAAAAAAAAAACTATATAACCAAAAGACCTCTAAAATTAAAAACCCCCCAACACCCCAAAAGAAAAAAAAGTTTCTTAAAAGATCAATTTCAGAATTCCAGTCTCTTTCGCTTAAAATGAAATAATTTGGTGCATCACATATCTCAATTTTAGTACTTTGGTCACATATCAATTGACCTTGATGAATGTGTACAACACATTCTTCTTTTTTGGAGAGAATTAGGTTCAATTGGCATTTGATCATTTTTTTGAGCATCAAATCACTTAATTTTGTTAAACAAATCTAAATAGTGGGTTAAAGTAAAATATATTCAGAACTAAAGAAAAACATTTTGAAGTTAATTTTGTCTTTCATAAGTCAAACTTATTATAAGAACTTCTCTAGCTTTTATCCATGAATTATTTACTAATTTGTCAAAAACTTATCGACACAAGCAGATGGAAAGATGCGTCAAATAAGTGCATCGAATTAGGATGTCAGAATGGTATATTATTTGCAAAAATTTCTTCGTTTGTATCATTCATATATTTTTAAATCATATTTTTATTACATATATATCATAGCAAAAGTGTACTACGGTATTTTTTTTTTTTTTTTTGTAAAAAATTATCCAAAATAGTCTAATATCCAAACACGCTCGAAATTTGGAAGGGATTAAGATGGTTCGCTTCATTGTAAAGGATGAGCAAAAGAATTCCCTAAGAACATGAGGGACCATTTTGACAATTTCAGCCCAATTGGATAATCATAAAAATTCTCTTTACGTCTCAAAATTGTAAAGCCGCACTTTTTCAAGAAATTATTCACTTCATCTTCTTCTTCCCTTGGACCTTTTCTGCTTTTCTGCTTGACTTCTTCGGCAAAAATCCATGGCGCCCAGGAAAAAGACAACTGTGGAGCCCTCGACAAGGGTGACTCGCAGTTCAACTAGACAAGCAGAACCCATCCCAGAAACCCCCAAAAAGAGGGCCAAGACAATCCCAGAAAACCCCAAGAAGAAGAAGGCTAAACTTGTCCCATCCAAGCCAAAACAAGAAGCAGAGAAGGCAGAAGAAACCAAGGGCGACGTTGTTGATGGCTCCAAGAAGACGATAATAGTGGAGCATTGCAAGCAGTGTAACTCATTTAAGACAAGGGCTTTGCAGGTGAAAGATGGGCTGGAGAAAGGTCTTGATGGTGGGGTTAATGTGATTCTGAACCCAGAGAAGCCAAGAAGGGGTTGCTTTGAGATCAGGGAGGAAGGTGAAAATGGTGAGAAGTTTATCAGTCTTCTGGAGATGAAGAGGCCCTTTTCCCCCATGAAGGCCCTTGACATGGATAAGGTTGTTTCTGACATTCTTGAGAAGATTAAGGGTTGAATATTCCTTTCGGTTATGGATTGTTTAGGGATTTAGCTAGGGAAAGCTAAGATAGTATTGGTAGTTTTTTTGCTTGTGCAGGAGAAGATGGTTGGAGAATTTTTAGTTATGGTAGTCTTCTTTGTTGGATCTCTTGTGCTAGTTTCATTTCCAAGAAATCCCCCTAAATCCCCTGTTTTTATTTTCGTAGTCTAATTTTAGTATGAATGATGACAAACTTTATGAACTATTGCAATTGTTCTTGCATTGTACTCTTGTTTATCTTTCTCAAGAAATGGGATCTTTGGATATCTGTTTGTGGAAATTGCCTGAGAAAGTAGCTTGTTGCAATTTTATTTGGTGGTCTGAGCCCTTTAATGTGACATGCGGAGTATTTTTTCTCTACTGACTCTGTTCATTCTGAATGGGAATACTGCTGTTTCCGATGAGGTTGTTTATTGATTGCTTGATGATGAAGTGTGACCATCTTGGAGGAAAAAATTGATGGCCTAATGATGAAGGGGCTTGCTCATTGATAGTTCGTACTTTTTGCCTCATGATACTGGTTTATCATACTAATGGTATATTTTGCACGTATGTACAATTATTGAGTGGTGGATTTGATTCTACTGGGATTTCCGTCCATTGCAGGCTTGCGTGCAGAAAAAAGAACAATAGAGGTAATTTTATAGAATTAAACTAGCTCCTTGAGCTTAAATGATCATTTTAGAAGTTACAAATCTCCATTTATAGAACCTTATGTAGGCATTTAGAGTTGCTTTTGAGACTATGTAGGCTGATCCATAACTGGCCAATATTTTGATTCCAAAGATTTATTCTTGAAGTTCTGCGGAAATTGGGGTAGTATTTCATTTGTCCTGTCTCTTTTGAGGGAATTTCCTATTGCTTTCCCTGGGAATTGACTTCAGTAAAAGTGCAATTAGTTGTTGAGGACTCAAGCTAATAGGAGCAAGATTTTGGTTATTTTCTTGTCTGACATAACTCCGTGAATGAGGATGATGCATACCTTTGTGCGTGTAAATAATTTGTATGACTGCCAAGAAGATGGAATAGCTACCTCTGAGGTAATACCAGCAGGGCTCAAATTGAGGCGATCAGATTTTCACACATGATTTCTTCGTACCGGAGAAATTTCTATACAATGTAGGAGAGACTATATTTTAGTGCAATGTGCTTCATTACATGATCTGCTTCTACTATATGTTCTAGGTAAAAATGCAATTGTATACCTTGAATTTTCCTGTGTTTCCAGATAAATCAACAATTTTTCCCGAAACTTTTAATGTAGAAGGTTAAGTAGGGGAGGAGTGCCTCAGTCACCTCCTCTGTTTGCCATTAGTAATGCGTCTTCATTGCCTTTAGCCTGCACAGAAGGGAAAATTCAACGACATTCCCTTTTTATTTGCTTCTAATCTTAGGCAGAGTAGCATCCGATTGAACCTTATTATAGCAGTAATCAAATGCTGTGGAAAGAATATTGAGTGATGTGGTTAGTTCAATATGAGCATTCTCAACTGCTGGCCAAGGGGATCATGAAAGATTTCTGTCAAAGGGATTAAGAAATTGTAGAGGACATTAATTGGGAAGTGTGAGGCTTCCTAGTCCACAATAACTTAGCCCACTTCTTGCCAACATATTTATCAAGTCTTCCACATTGATTCTTTCAATGTCCAGTTGATCTTCTATCCTGTTACAGTGAATGCTGTCTATGTATAGCAAATCGAGCTTATGAGATGCTAAGATTAGAAGAACCAGAGGCGGTTGAAATTTCAACAACTTCATGACCACAGAAAACCCCTTTCAAGCTAATTGCCTGCATATCTCTAGACCAAGTCCTCTTAACAACTGCAACCTGAAAGCATTAATTTGTTTGGAAACTTCCTTTGCTCATCAATCTGGACTGAAATTTATCAAACGAGCAAGGCAATAATCTGTACTTGTACCTCATCCTCGCTGGTATGAACTATGAATTTTGTTGCTCACAAGAAACAAGTTTCCCTCACAAGAATCCTTGCTGGAGTCTATTTCTCAATTCAAGATTATCAGAGATGATCATTCTCATGATAATATGCTTGTTTGAATAGTGAATTATTTATCAAAATTTATTTACTTACATAATCAATATATTTCTTAACCATCCTTTTATCTCACATACATCACATTAAAAAAAAAAAAAACTACAGTATTTTTATTTTTATTTTTTGAAAAAATCATCTCAAATAATCAACTATCCAAACACACTACTAAATGTTTCCATTGTCGTCTTCCAAAAGTCAACTAATATGCAAATTTGTGCACTCGGATTTGATAAGCATTATTAGTATTTTCTCATTCTATGATTCATAAAGCAGCAATGTAAATAAAATCTTCCACAGCGTCCTCCAATAAACAAAGAAGAAGAAATTCGAGTAAATTTTTCCCTAGCATGCAACTGTGGATATTTGAAGTTAAAACTTAATTTTCAGGATTATCATGAATTTCTATAGGTTATTAGCTTTTCTAATGTTGTATTTTGTCTTTTTGGCCGAGGAGCCTATAGGTTGCTATAAAAATTTCTTTACGAAATTGGATGTCCTACATACAAGTTAATTATTGTAAATGTCAAAATGTGTAATTGAGGGAAGGTGTTAACTTAATATTCATCGACTCAAATGCATACTTTGATTTCCAATTTTGGTTAATGGGAATTTAATCCAATCTCAAGCAAGTTTTTCTCGAAGGAGTCGAATTTAAAGAGATTTGTTTTCTTCCACCCCTAACTCTTCCTTGAATTGCCTTAATCGAAAGAAAAGTTGGCACGTATATCTCATCAACCCTTAAAACCCCTCTACGGTGTAAACCCGCCACCAAAATTCATCACATCCTTAAACCCTACCCTGTCACTCACAATATTCAATTCAAGAAATGCATTCCTCTTCCATTTTCCTTCGCAGGCGTCCAAAGCCCCCGCCATCTCTTCACCACAGCCTCGCTTTCCTCCGCTTCATGGGCGGAGGCCCCCGGACATTTCCCGGAGGATTAAACAAATGGCAGTGGAAACGCATGCACGAGAAAAAGGCCAGAGAAAAAGAAAAACGCCTCCTCGATCACGAAAAGCAAATTTACCAGGCCCGTATCCGTTCTGAAATCAGGGCTAAACTCTCTGCTGCTTCCCAGAAGCCCAATTCTGTTTCCGACCCAGATCAGCCCGGACCCAATTATGGCCCGGTATCGCCTCAAGAACATATTAAAGCTCTGGCTGATCGGTTCATGAAAGAAGGTGCTGAGGATTTGTGGAATGAAGCTGATGGCCCGATTAGAGCTCCGGCGCCTCGAGAAATGGCAAATAAGAGAGTTATTGGTGAGCCCATTGATTTACGGAAATTAATTTCGAGAAAATCTGCTTTTGCTGATAATTGTAGTGCTGATGAAAGTAGAAATCCGAAGTCTTTGGGTGATATTTCTTCGACGGCTCGAAAGTTTTCGAGCGGTGCTTTGGGTTCAGTGGGATTGGGATATAATTTAACGGGTTATTGTGGACATGGATTTTTTATGAACTCGAATAATTGGTTAATTAGTAGGCGCATTTCGAGTTACACAGCGGGATTGATGAAGGGGGGATTGGACCTAATGTGTGATCATGGAAGTCAGATTTCGGTGAATATGGATGGTTTGTCGAGAGTGAGGTGTTATTCTGTGGATACAATTAGTAACAAAGGAGCAAGTTTTGCTAGAAACCAGAGGTCAAAAAGCAAGGAAGGCTCAGATTCTAAGCGGAGTTTGGTTAGCTCTAGAGGTAGCGGGAGAGTGAGGTGGCCGAGATTTCACACCAACAGGAATGCGATAAATTCTTCAGATGATGAAAGTGATGATGATGATGATTATGGTAATGATAGTGATGGTGAGGATAAGACTGCTGAAGAAAGGAGAAGTTGGGGTAATGGGAGGAGAAATGCAAGCAGTGCTGCATTAGGGAAGTATGATGTGAAGATAAAGAAGAAGCGAGTGCCCTTGAATGCTTTGGAACAAGAGGATGATTTGTCACAGCAGGTGGAGATGATTCGTAAGGAGGTTATTAAGAGGAGTTTGGAGAAGCAGCGTGGAGAGGGAAAAAGTGAAGAGGAGACAATATATAGTTCCAAAAGGTGTGAAGGTCAAATTTGTGATTGCTAAGCGTGTCACTATTTTAGAGTTTTCTTTGTGAATAGAAATCTCATGTCAACATTTTATTTTTTTTTGTAATGTTGTGGGGGGCTTTTTGTTGTTAGGTTTGATGAGTATGACATCTCTCCTTTGACAGTCAAGGCACTCAATGCAGCGGGTTATGTGCAAATGACCAGGGTTCAGGAGGCTACACTTTCCACTTGCCTTCAAGGTAGGCATGCAAAAACAGTTAAGCATCTATCCTAACCTACTGCCTTTATGAATCAACCTTTTATATTCTATTTTATTAACAATGTAGATTTCTTTGATGACCATAGATGTCATTGTAATTAACGGAAGGAATCGACATAATAGCTAGTTCTCCCCATAAATAGGATGCTGTAGTTGTTACATCGTTCTTTTGTTTGATGGGAATATAAAAGCTGAATTCTTTGAGTCAATTTCCATATTTGGTAGGTTCTTCTAAATCAAGTCACGCAAATGATTGCTATAATGGCAATTTGCTTATGGCTTCTCTCTTCATAAATTCTACAGTGCCCATGTTTCTTCCATAATATTTACACACTGCTGTGAACAGGCAATGATGCTTTGGTTAAAGCTAGAACTGGAACTGGAAAAAGTGCTGCATTTTTGGTATATTACTAGTCCCTTTGATTTTGTTCTCATACCCTTTTTTCTGGCGTTCAATGCTTGTATATTTCTGTTCCTCTTATTAAATAAAAACAGCTTCCTGCTATTGAAACAGTTATAAAGGCGTCAAGCAACAGCACGAACCAACGGACCACTCCAGTATACGTTCTCATTCTCTGTCCAACACGAGAACTTGCAAGCCAAATAGCTGCAGAAGCTACTGTACTGCTGAAGTACCATGATGGCATTGGCGTGCAGACACTAGTTGGAGGAACACGCTTTAAAGTTGACCAGAGACGCCTGGAGTCAGAGCCATGTCAGGTACATGGATCTTTTGCAACATCTGGGGACCTTTGTTGTTCGAAGTGCATGAACTTTTCTATCAGTAGAGCCTCTCATCTCTTCCTCTTCCTCTCTCTCTCTCTCTCTCCCCTCCCTCCCCCTCACCCCCCGGCCCCTTTCTCTCTCTCTCTCTAAAACTGGAGTTTAAAAGACCCCCTGCTTCTTGTTAATGCATACTTTTATGCAGTTTATAGTTCAAAAATGAAGTTCAGAAGCCCAATTGCTTCTTTTTAATGCATGTTGCTATGCAGATTATAGTTGCAACTCCTGGCAGATTGTTGGATCATATAGAGAACAAGTCTGGATTCTCTTTGCGCTTAATGGGATTGAAGATGCTTATCCTTGATGAAGCAGACCATTTATTAGACCTTGGTTTCAGGAAAGACATGGAGAAAATCGTGGATTGTTTACCTCGAAAGAGACAGTCTTTACTGTTTTCAGCCACAATTCCGAGGGAGGTTAGTTTCTACTTGTCCTCGCCGAAGACTTTGTGAAGTATTGATTTTCTGCTTCACAATTTTGCATTGAAGCTACCCTTGCTTACCCTATCCATGCAAGCTTAAGAAAAGTTTCGTACTCCTTATGGATTAGCTGAAGGTTAAGCTTTTGAGAGTAGAAAGTTCTCATATACATGTTTACCCGTGAAATTGACATTCTTCAAATCACAGGTTCGTCGAATATCACTGCTTGTTTTGAAAAGAGAACATGCATACATGGATACAGTTGGCTATAGCTTGGAAACACATCCCAAGGTGACATAGTGCTGAGAATTACCTTAAATTTCAATTTTCATGAAATTTGAAATATTTCAAGTAGAGGTCTAACAACCTCAGGATTCTTTACAAGGTTATAGCCCATCAAAGTTGACAGTTTCAGTGGTGTTGACGTGTGAATTCAAATTTTAGTCGTCATAGCACCTTACTAATTAATGCTATTTCTATTGTATGAGAAAGTCAAAGGACCTTTCTATTAATTCTTTTTTTGTCTTCTCAATTAGGTAAAGCAATCTTATCTTGTTGAACCACATGAACAGCATCTCGAAATTGTATACAATCTTCTGCAGGGACACATCTCCAAAGTGCCTGATTATAAGGTAATAATGGGGATTTGAGGATGTCATGCATTATTGGCCTTTGTTGTCGTCTAGGCACATTCTTTTTTATTTTCTTCTCTATTTTTGGGCCCCGGGGGGGGGGGGGTGTTTCAAAAACCAAGAAAGGAGATTTTTATATTCTGCATTTGGATCTTTGCTTCTGCACTAATGATACTTCAAATGTGCCCAGGTTATTGTTTTCTGTACAACAGCAATGATGACGTCCCTCATGTATGCACTTTTAAGAGAGATGAAGATGGCTGTGAGGGAGATGCACTCGAGAAAACCTCAAATCTACAGGACTCGGATTTCTGATGAATTCAAGGAAGCTAAACGATTGATTCTCATTACATCAGATGTTTCAGCTCGCGGAATGAACTATCCTGATGTCACATTGGTCATTCAGGTGGGTGCTGTTATTCTGTAATTTACAATTAAACTCTACACCAACACCTCCTGTTTTCTTGTGCTTGATCAAATATTCACTATTTGATATAAGTTTAACCATCATCTAACAATTGAATAGTTTAAAAGAAAGAAAATTTTGAGATTTTGTCTTGTTCTAACTTCTTTATTTGAAGTTATGCTGTTCTATCTTAGAAATAGAGGAAACATTTTAAGTCCATTACCCAGTCATATCATCAATGTACATGTAGAAGGATGATTTGCCATTCAAATTGCTTAACCAATTGCTGCTGCAGTCCATTTTGAGTAGCACATGACCAATCTTTAGCTGTTTCCCTTTTAGACAGGCAGTAAGCTCGAATTTAAATTGGGGAAGTGTGTAACTGAAATATCCAATTTTCGCTTTCGCTATAAAGGATGACAAGTTAGCAGGCTTTCCATTATGAGTCAGGACGATGATGAATGTTGCATGTCCTGCGTAACAAGAAGTTCAGAAAATGAGTTTTTTTTTTTAACTTGTATTTCTATTCATTATTTTTTCTTCTTTTCCTGTTTTTGGTCACGTTTAGTGGGAGAGTGGATGTTCATACAGGGCTATGGTGAAAGTTTGATGAGCAACATGTTTCAGTTTCATTTTTTTTTTCTCTGCGTTAAATACTTGAAACGATCTCACTTCTGTGTAATAATCTGTGTGATTGCATATTTAGGTTGGTCTTCCATCAGATAGGGAACAATATATACATCGTCTTGGAAGAACTGGACGGGAAGGCAAAGAAGGAGAAGGCATCCTTTTACTTGCACCTTGGGAGGATTACTTTTTGGATGACGTAAGAGATCTTCCCCTGGAGAAATGCTCTTCACCGCAATTAGATCCTGATGTGAATGTAAAGGTCTGCAATCAACTAGTTACTTTAATGATTTTACTTATGTTGTATTGGTGCACTTTTTCAATTTAGACTGTTCATTCTTATTTATTAGCAAGAGTCCCCTTGATGCCAATTTTCTGGTATTTGTAGATTGAAGCATGTCTGACAAAGATCGACCATGGTGTCAAAGAAGCTGCTTATCATGCTTGGCTGGGCTATTATAACTCCATCAGGGAAATAGGCAGAGACAAGACGACCCTTGTTGAGTTAGCCAACCAATTTTGCAAGTCAATAGGATTACAGAAGCCTCCTGCCCTCTTTAGAAAAACAGCGTTGAAGATGGGCTTAAAAGATATTCCTGGCATTCGAATACAAAAATGAGTTCACTTGTGACTTCATTTTACATCTGTAAAGCATGATATATTTTGCCGTGTTCAATTGAAAGTGGCATCAAGACTGAATGCCTTGATGATTTTCAGCTAATTGCTTGTATGTTCTTCTTCCTTTGCTTTCCTTTTGTCAGTTATTTTCGACCCTTTTCGTCAGCTTCCTTCTCAAGGGCAAGGGTATGGCAGGTGGTGGTGTTTTCAAGGGAAGCCATTGTACTAGATTAGTTACAGGATGAACAATATGTGCTCTATTTATCTACAATTATTCTTCAAGCGATGGCACCTTCGACTCTATAAGAAAAAAATCTAGAGAACGTAAAATAGATTATGGTAGAAAAACAAGAAAAGTATTAGTGTGTAACAAGGAGAAAAAAGGACCGAATATGTCATCTCACAGCTGATATTAACAAAATTATGTGCATGAGAAAAATATTAATGACAAATAAATAGTCTGAAAGGATATCTATTTGAAAACTTTACACCAAGTACATTATATATCTTTAGAATTAAAGTGGTTACAGAATAAGTTAACTTCTAGACCTTTAAAACTCAACCTAGGTAAGGTAACCAAGATTTAAACAAGAAAAATTTAAAACCAGCAACATAATCTATAGTGTACAGGGCAACTTCCTTGTCACTAATGAACTGGATTGCATGCCATTTGTTTGCTAGCTCATTCATCAGAGACAATCGAAGCATCATCTCCCAACTAAATATAAAGAACGCAAATGCTATACACAAATGTCATACAAGAAATTACTCGTACATTTAATGTCCCATGACTGCGAATTCAGGCCGCCTTCCTATATATAACACAGAGCTTTTGGTCACAAGTGACATACATTGTTCTGAATTCACTGCCACTTCTTACATCCTCCGACTAAGTGTTTGAAGGTATGATATGATCTCTGAAAATTTGAAGAACTTTTTGTCATCTGTTGCTATGTTAATATCTTTTCTTCACTTGGTATAATCTATATCTCATCTTTTCCCTTCAATCAAATCTTATCCCTGTTATGACCCCCAAATTTTTACAAACAAAACCAACAAGCAAAATCATACATACCATTACCTGTTCCGGTCAGTGCAGAAAAGCAAATCGAACGTTTTATATGTCTAGTTATTCTTCAAATGATTACCAATGGGCTGCAAAAAAAAGAATTACTTCGTGTCTAGCAAAGACCCTATTTGTTGAAATGTCTAATTTTCAAATTGACAAAAAATTTAGGTTTTGGAACAAAAAATGTTGTGGGTTTCAACTTGAGAAGGATGTCATGTATTTTGCCAATTTCATAAGTTAAAGATTTTCACGAGGCAATGTTTCATCAAGACTGAATTTTCAGCAATTCTTGTGATGTTGTCTTTTCCAGGAATGTTGAGGGTTTCCTTTTACTTTTTTCTCTTTCCTGCCATTGATTGTTTTTTCAAGGTCTTTATTGCAATAATTGTTTGTCAAATAAAAAGAAATAAAAGTGTCACCCTTTCACTTTTAAATCGGTCCTCCCCAAAAGAAAAAAAAAATCTCACAGAATATTTGATACATTTTATGTGCACGAATATTTTTCAAGTGCATGACCAACTTTTTTTTTTATCTTAAGAAATTATAAAGAAGTAAATAAGACAATATGTTAGATGGGAAATTTTCCTGCCATTGATTGAGAATTGGTAAGTTTCCATGTTGTGGAATTGCATGGTGTGTATGTGTACAAGCCTGCATTTAAATCCCTGAAACCTTCCATGAACTTGAAATGGGCTTTTTTTTTTTTTTTTTGGAGTTTTAACATTAATTCTCATTCATATATATATATATATATATATATATATAATGTTGTTTCACCAAGTAGTGGTTGCAGACTTGGATATCTTCCCACAATTAATACTTTAAATTTTGTTTCCGTTGTATAATCTCTTTCCTTATTGGATAGTTGTCATCTTGACAGAGATTATATGTAGGGATCTAAGGTTTAAAATTCTCTCAATAAATTCTCTAAATTAGAGTTTCTTTTTTTTTTTTTTTTTTTTGTGCGTGTGTTTGTTAGCAACAAAATTAGAGTTACAAAACATTTATGAACTCATTTTCATGATTTAGTCTTGTATTAATGGTTTTCATCATATCTTCAGTATATTTGGGGGGATTATTATTATCATTGTGGAATATATCATCCATCCAATGTAGCCATTTCTCTATGAAAATTCGTTTTTACCATTTGAGATTTGAGCTTCATGTCACATCTGAAATGATTTCTCATTCTTCTCTTTTCATGGCAAATATATATATGCTTCATTGCTTCTCGAAATCTGTCTGCTTATTACAGTACCACATTCTCATCAATTTGTTATCCAAAATCTTCAGGAAGATGGAAAACAGTACCACCGAGGAAGCAGGTGAAAACTTTCGTGACTGGTCCAAGCTGCAAACCGACATGCTCTGGAAGATTTTTGCCCTAGTCAGCGTGATGGACAGGATCCTCAACGTCTCTGCCGTCTGTCACTCCTGGCGCTCGGCCTGCTCCGACAAAATTCTTTCGAGTACTCTCGACACTAGTAAAATCAGAAACGAAATGGACACCAAGACTCGTCGTGGAAGAACTCGACTTATGGTCATTCTCATCTGCGGTGTTAATCTGGCAGGTGAAAATTTGACCACGCTGATTATTGATTCCATATTGGAGGTGAACGATAAAATTCTTACTCAGGCAGCCAAAAGGTGGTCTTACTCTTACATGAACAAATGTTCTAGCCATTTTTATATCTTTGCTCGATCTGGATTATTGCGTGCATTTTAATCTAGCTACATAAGGAAGTGTATGATTAGTACACTTGTTTTTCCTGTTTTTGGCAAATGTTCATATTACAATTTTACAGGTGCCCAAACTTGAAGTATCTGGGGCTGCTGTGGCCATACGGGGCAACATCCAGAGGCCTAAGAACTGCATTCGAATCCTGGACAAACCTCCAATCTATGTCCATTTCATTCAATTCCCTCCTCTCCCATGTCAACATCTTCAAGGCGATCGGCCAGAACTGCCCCAACTTCACTGAGCTTAAAGTCCATGCACCTTTTGTCTCCCAAGAAACAGCCCAGATCGCATCACAATTCATACCCCACTTGAAGGTGCTAAGGCTACAATGCAAAATGGTCTCAAAAGATGCGGCAGTTGCAGTATTGGACGGACTGCAAGACCTTGAGGAGCTTTACATATCCATCCAGAAGGTCGAGTATGTAGCTCCTGTTACTGGCGTGTTTCGTCCAGCAATCATGCGTGATCCAAGAGTGCTCAGCAAGGCTTCCAGGCTTCGAGTTTATCACGTTTGTTACACGGGAGAATGCAGCTCTTGTCCGGCCTCCAGCATGGGACCTCCACCATCGAATGTTGTTTGAGATCCATTTATAGTTCTAGCCTTCTCGGCTTCTAAATAAATATATATGTATGCGTTTCTGCAGGAGACCTTGTTAAGGGTCGTATCGTTTTCAGAGATTTCAATCAACAGACTCCCTGCTTTGGGTGTTTGAAAATATCAACTATAACGCAAACTGTCTTGAGTTTAACCTTACTATCTAAATATATGTTTTGTAGAATCCAAAAATTCTAACTAAAATATATGGGAGATATGTTTCATAAAATCAATGTATATGGAGAGACAATTTACACACATAAGAATATGCGTGGAAGAAGAAGAATAATATCAACAATAGGACAGTGCTACAGTGCCTATAGTTATGGTAACGATATTAGGGAAACCTGCTATTATAGGTTTCTATTACCTTTAGTGACAGATCAAATCTTTTAGTGACTTTTTAAATATTATATTAAAATAATTAATATTAACTTTAGTAAGTTTTTAATTAAAACTAGTAAGTATATGCCTGAAAGATAAGATTTAGTCAGAAATAGAAATTTACACTTTGAGTAATTTAATTTACTTATTATTTGACAAAATTTACTTATGTTTAAATTAAACTTACCAATACTAAAAGTAAAAAATGTACATATTTAAGTAAAAAAACGGTTTTGGGTTCCTGAAATCGGTTTTGGGTATCACCTTTCTCTTTAAAGTTATCTACCTTCTTCTTATTCAGTTCCCAGTTCCAATGATACGATTGAATTCCCAGGCAAAGGTTTCCACTTTGATCCACACTTTCTCTTTGTTACAATTGAATAAATCTTCTCACTTCAAAATTTTCATCTTTAGTTCACACTTTGCTTCTATCCTTTCTCATCGTTCGGTTGGGTTTGAGTGCTGCCATATGCAAACACAACAAAAGGGTTAGCGACGGTGGTAGCCAGCCAAAGAGCATATGAAAAATAGCAGTGACGAGGTTAGATCATCATGTTCTCTTGAAATCGTTTGATTATATTGCTGTAATTTATTTATATTTCATTTGTTTTGTTTGTCAAGATTTTCTTGGGAAATCAAGGCTGAGAATTTGAAGATTTTATTGCAATTTTGGGCCCGAAAATGTCCGTTGAAACATCTAGGAAATGGTTGTAGTTTTGATTGTCTACGGGTAAAATATGTTTAATAGCCATGTGAAACATCTAGGAAAGGACTTGAGACCAGGCGTTTAAGTTAAATGTGATTAATTTGTGAATGCATATAAGATGTTTGGTGAAATGTCAAAGAGAAATTTGTATGTTGTGATTGCTACTCTGTGCGGGTGAGAATTAGTAATATATTAGTAACTCAACATGAGCTTTATAACTTGAATTCTTCAGGCAAGAGAGGTTTCTCCCGTTTTGGAATTCTAAGTTGATACGCTTGATGGAGCATATGTTATTGAACTGAACTGATCTAGAATCATTGTTGCGAATCTGTTGTTTCTATGGAAATTTATTATCAGCCTCTTGAATTTTTTACTCCATTGTAACGTCTGCAATGCCACGGAAATTTGGCCATTATTACTCTTGTAAATCTGTGTTGCAGAAGCAATTCTTATTACCATCCTATGATACATGTAGATTTTGTAGAATCACATCTTCCCTCTTCTTCAGTCAGGAAAGGAGAGAAAATTCATAGAACAGTTTCCGACCATCAATCAATTATGGTGTTATACATACTTCATATTTTTGCATTTTTTTGTTTATTTTTCTTTTGAATGGTGTTGCATGGGGCAAACCTGCGGAATCCAGTGGTCTTTGAGGAAAGGATTGTCAAATGCTGGTTGTTGATACATATAGACACAATCAATTATATCACCGTCTTTGCTCTGTCATGAGAAAAAATTTTGAATTTCATTGTAAAGAGCCAAAGGCATTCAACATAATCTAATCTACCTACCCGCAAATTTGTGACTTTCATTGAACTAAGGATTAGATTATGCTGGTTGTTTCGATATTTTGGACATGTGAATAACTCATCTTCCTCCTAAAAAATTACTAATACGTAAACCCTTACCGGGAGAGTCAAAATAGCTTGTTAATGCCATTGCTATATCATAACGATTAGACTGGAACATAAATCTGTTGAATGGGTTGATTGGAACAAAATTCAGATGAATGGTTTATATGAGAATTGAGGTTTTCAATTAGTTTGATGATGGTTTGTAATATAGAGAGAATGGAGTTCTAATCATAAAATACCTAGAAAAGAAACGGGTTGCCAAGTCGAGAAGATAAGTAAGTTTTTAATTCAAACTAGTAAGTATATGCCTGAAAGATAAGTTTTAGTCAGAAATAGAAATTTACACTTTGAGTAATTTAATTTACTTATTATTTGACAAAATTTACTTATGTTTAAACTAAACTTACTAATACTAAAAGTAAAAAATTTACATATTTAAGTGAAAAAATCACCGGGTTTCTAAAAATGATTTTGGGTTGCTGAAAACGGTTTTGGGTTCCTGAAACACTTTCGGGTATCACCTATCTCTTTAAAGTCATCTGTCTTCTTCTTATTTAGTTCTCAATTCCAACGATACGATTGAATTCCCAGGCAAAGGTTTCCACTTTGGTCCATACTTTCTCTTGGTCCAATTGTTGTTGCTACAAAGGGACAAAAGGCAAAACAGTCCACTCACAAGCGAAAGCGAAGACGATGCAAAAATTGCAAGTAATCACCTACTCTTAAAATTGACTTATTCTACGGTTAGAATAGCTTTGCAAAACCAGATATGAATGAGCAATGCTAAATTTCATCCACTCATTGGCTTTATGTTAGAAGGCCAAAAATGTTAGTTATATATGTACACTTCATATACGCCTTTATAAATTCAATCTTATTGTTTATGGATTGTGCTTGGCAATTTTTTTCCCGCAGGTCATTTGGACATGATAGACGAAAATGTACTAAAGTGTGCACAGATGCATATGAAACTCACAATTATGATCATGTTGGGGCACCCAATTATGTTGAGAATGTAAATTTGAATCTGATAGGATCATCCGATGGCCTATTGCAATCAGATTCACAGCATGGATGCAATAAGGAATTAATGGATAGTAATTGGTTTCAGATCATTCCTCCTGGTCAGGTAATGTATAGCTTGCTTTTATTTATTTTTGTGTGAAGGCATGAAATATAATGGTGCTCTATTTGCATTTGTATAGGCATTAATGTGGGCATGCAATCCTTCATTAATCCAAAGTCATGTACAAAACACTAGCTTGTTAGGAGATGAAAAGTATTCAGGTACATTTTTCCTTCTTCACGCCTAAGTTTTATGTTATTTATTTGCTATGATTATGTGTTGTTGTGGCCTTTTTTTAATACAAATCTTGTGATGGTTTTGTAGTGAATGAACCAGATTTCAGCCAAGACCATTAAGGAATTTTATTCTTGAGAGAGTACAAATGTTTTTGCACGTCTTTGCTCAAAGCTTTTAGGATGATTTAAGTTTCTTCGAAGGTAGTTTAATGCGTTTTGATTGTAAATCTGAACATAATCTCCTTAGTTTGCAATTTCTGGTGTTTACTTGTTTTAATGTGAATAATTTCAGCTTGCTTGGAAAAAAGTTTGGTGATCAAATTTCAGATATTGTTAGCATCCAAGTGCTCTTGGGTTTGTAAACCAGAAATGTCAATCCAAACTGAAGCTTTTGATAGTGATATCAGAGCCCTTGATGCTGGTGATCAAATTCTCAAATCAAGTTACTAGCCTTTTGATTGCTTCAGATTTCTGAAGCCAAAGTCTTTGTGCTCTAAATTCAGTTCTTGGCCATGTAATCTTGTCATGCTTAGATAGCTATATCTAGTGTCCTGCCAGCTTAATTTTGATGCGTAAGTATCAATTATTAAAAGTTAGATTCATTCTGATGCTCAAAATGAGCCGTTTTCTCCTATTTTGAAATACCAATTTCATATCAAATGTCTTGTGCATGTAGATTTTGCTGTTTACTTCAAATTGGACTGGCTTACTTGATGAGCAGAACTCGAAAAGCAACTCAAATACTCATGTTATACAATACTCAGCACACGGTTTTTTAGGCTTTAAAACGTCATTAATGAAAGTTACCCATTCGGTTGTTTAGGAATGTTAGGAGATTCGTCAAATTCAAATGACGATGCCTGAAACTTGTACTTATCCCCAAATTTGTGTTGTAGTACAGTATCAAGATCTTGCACCTATTCCATTCACCTATAAAAATTATGATTATCATAAAATGACATTTTATAATAATTTACATACTATTTGCCAATTAAAAGCAAGTTTCATAAAAAATGTGCATGTAAATCCATATTGTGAATGATACGAAATATATTTGAAACTCACGAAACTTAATATATGGGTAAATTTACTATAATTTTAAAAGATTACGCTACATTAGATACGATCACTTTACCTTTTATACTTGTGACCTAGAAAATAAATTTATTAAAACACATAACATTTATAAATGATGCATACATTTATTAAAATGCTTAAAACGCAAAACATTTATGAATGAAACATACAATCATTATTATACATTTATGTTACCAACAACTACTAACTATAATATTAAGTTTCAACCATTAATAAAAAAATCTTAGCACTAGTTTAAATAAACTTCTTAATACTTGTTTCATATAAGTTTCTTTAAGTAATATAGTAAATTTATGCCACAAACTAGTAAGTTTTGATGATTAACCAAATTATTATTCTTTCAACAAGATTTACTATTAATCTATAAAAACTTACTATTACTTGAACTAAACTTACTCCCCACAAAACTAAGTTTCGAATGTAGAGTAGTAATTTAATTTTTAAAAAAAGTAACTTTCATTTTTATTTCGATTTACTTTTTGAAACATAAATAGGATAACACTTATATGACCATTTTCGATTTATTTTTTATTTACTTTTAGCGGCCATTTGATTATTTGATAGGCCTATCCACCTAAATAGGATAACACTTAAAAATAAGAAAGTAAGTTTTCCATCTAAAATAGTAAGTTAACAGTAATAAATTAGTAACTTTTATACTTCAAAATGTAAATTGGAATAAATATTAAACTTACTTTTTAAATAAATAAATTACTACTTTATATCCCAAACTTACTTTTTATAGTGTAAGTTTAATTCATGTAATAGTAAGTTTTAATACATAAATAGTAATTCTTACTGATAACATGGTAAAATTGATTAATAATCAAAATTTACTGATTTATGAGACACATGTACTATTTTACTTTAAAACATATTTCAAACTAGTGTTAGGGAATTTATTTGAAATAACGATAAGATGTTTTATTAATGATTAATTTTTAGTACCTTAGTTAGTAAGTACTCATAATATACCTGTATAATACAAGATTATAGTTAACATTTAAAAAAATTTATTTACATATTTTAAAATACTATGGAAAAAAGTTTGACTTTTCACATAATCTCGTAAAATATGTAATAAAATTTTGTCGTATTATAAGTTTTTAATTATTTTCAATTTTTGAAAAGTTTGAAAGTTTGGATAATAATAACAACAAATCTTCCTAGTTATATATAGAATATTACTTGTTCATATATCAAAATTTTTATAAATTAACACCTATGAATATAATAAGATGATAAAGTTTTAATAAATTTACATCTGAGACACAAGAAATAATAAGAGTAAAAGCCTAAACAAAATGAGAAATAATATAATAACAAAAATTATAAATTTAGTATAACAATTAATATAAGAAAATTAAATTAAATTTAGAAGGTAAATTAAATAACAATGTCAAGGTTAGAGGTCATGGTAAATGTTACAAATTTTAGGAGAAATTATGTACTGTAAAAATGGTTTAATAATTTTCTATTAAGCATAACTATTGCATACAAAAGGAAAAGATATTTGATTTTATTTTGCTTTGATTAGAAGAACTTGTACTAGTAATAAAAGAAATTTCAATTCAACAATCAACGTGTACATGATTACAGTAATTTTTTAGTCATTTAGACTAATATGTGTCATAAAGTAGTCAGATTTAGTCGTTTGTGAATTCATAATTTTAACAGTTTACATAAAATTCATCTATTAAAAATTATGATTATTATAAAATGCCCTTTTATAATAATTTACTTACCATTTGCCAATAAAAAAAGAGTTTGATAGAAAACATATGGATACAAATCCATAATGTAAATGATACAAAGTATGTTTGAAAGTCACAAAACTTAACATATGGGTAATTTTACTATAATTTTCAAAGATTATTCTATGTTAATACAACTTTAATTTTTATACTTGTAACCCAGAAAATAAATTTATTAAGATTTTACCATTTTATTAAATTCATAGGCATTAATATATGAAAATTGCGTACTGATGCGGCTGCCAAAAACAAGATCCGAGCTGAGCTGCGACGGGTTGAGCGAGCTGAGTGGGAGCGAGCTGGCGAGCTGGTTAGGTGAACGAGCCGACCTGGAAATGGGCAGACGGGGCTAGTTCCCCGAGCTGGCCAGCTGATGCCGAGCTGGTCGGGAGCTGCTGAGCTGACAGGGGAAGACCGAGCAGCCTGAGCTGCGAAGGGTTGAGCGAGCTGGCGAGCTAGCCTGTGAGCTGCCAAGGATGCAACCCGAGCTGAGCTGTTATGAACCAAGCTGGCTGAGTGTAGCCGAGTTGAGAAAAGAAACCGAACTGACTATCCTGCGAAGAAAGAACAACGGCGGGACTAGAGTCCCCGGAATAACTCCGATGGTCAAGTCAGTAGAGCTCAAGAGTAGAACAACAGTAGAGAGAACTGTAGATGGTGTCCCTTGTGTCGTCTTATGGTGCTGTATATATAGGCTTAATGGGTAGTAGTTTCCATATAGGAGTCAAAGTCCCTTAGGGTTCGGAGTCCTTCTAGGGTTTCATATGACACCCCTAAAGATCCGGAGGCGGCGGCCCATCAGGCCCACTTCATGGAGAGGCGGCGGCTACGGCCGAACTGACCTCCCTCTACTCCGAGCTGCTCTGCCCGAGCTGCCATATCACAGTATCCGTAGATTGGTTGGCCGAGCTGACAGGTCATCATGTCCGAACTGACACGTGGCTACTGGGAAATTTGCCCCACTACACTAGCCCCCCTTTGAGTCTAGAGTCATCGAAAAGTCGCATGAGTCTGGACCAAGTTCCTTGGCGAAGAGTCAGTTCGGTATGAGACCCATGATTCCACGATTGCGGCCCTTGCTCGAATAACTCGTAAGACCGAACTGAGTAGGACCAGTTCGTTTTTTGTATGAACTCCTCCTTTGTAAGTAGACTCTTGTCGAATGAATAGATCTTTGTTTCTTCTATACTTAGCAAAATTTTTCATTCATGTCTTTCTTATCATGCTATTTAAATACACTTGCGCGAGCAGACCCTGGGTTAGCGCGCGAACTGACTTCCAAATAGTTCATATATTTGCACGAAAAGATAGGACCATGCGCGACCAAACAACTTAGGTCATGTATGGACAGAGTGAGAGTTTTAATGAAAGAGCTTCATACTCGGACTCGTTATTGGAAGCCCTGAAGTCGAACCTCAAGGCGCAAGCCAATTCTTCCTCCGTAGGGCTGATTAGGAGGGGTCTGACTCCACACCCTTGCTTGATGCTCTATCAATATACGATGTCTAGGTTGGGATGGCCTGTCCAGCAACCTACCTGGCTTCTTCGACCTGTACGACCTGTTTGGCCTCGACAGCTTCTCCGACCTGCTCGGCCTCAGCTGTGTCTCTGGCCAGCTCGACCTCGTCGGCTCTTACGGCCAGTATGACCTCGGCAACTTCTCCGGCCTGCACGGCTTCAGCTGCGTCTCTGGCCAGCTCGGCCTCGACAACTCGTGCGACCTGTACGACCTCGGCAGCTTCTCCGACCTGTTCGGTCTCGGCAGCTTCTCCGACCTGCTTGGCCTCAGCTGCGTCTCTGACCAGCTCGACCTCAGCTGCGTCTCAGGTCAGCCCGGCCTCGACAAGTCTTGTGGCCTGTACGACCTCGGCAGCTTCTCCGACCTGTTCGGTCTCGGCAGCTTCTCCGACCTGCTTGGCCTCAGCTGCGTCTCTAACCAACTCGGCCTCAGCTGCGTCTCAGGTCAGCTCGGCCTCGGCGACCCTTGCGGCCCATACGACCTCGGCTCGCGCAGGAGCCTCTCTGGCCTGTTGGGCCTCAGCTCGGCCTCAGCTCGCGCAGAAGCTTCTTTGGCCTATTTGGCCTCAGCTAGCTCAACGCGAGCCTCTCCGACCTCTCTTGTGCGCTTTTCAAGCGATTGGCTTCCTCTGCATTAGCTTTCTCGTAAGCTCGATTCAGCATCTCCCGAACTGACCTGGGAGGTCTCTCTACGAATTCGGTGTATAGTTTCTGCTTGCGCAGTCCGTTGATGAAGGCGGCCATGACGACCTTATCGTCCCGATCCCGGACCTGGAGGGACTCGTTGTTGAATCGGACCATGTACTCGCGCAGCGATTCCTCGGACCTTTGCTGAACTGTCATCAGGTGAGCAGTACTCTTGGAAAAGGCTCGCGACGAAATGAACTGAGCTGAGAACAATCGCGCGAGCTGGCTGAAGGACCGAACTGACCTGGGGGGTAGTCCCTGGAACCACTGGCGTGCCTTTCCCTCCAGGAACATTGGAAAGGTCTTACATCTAACTGCATCGGCGGCCGTTTGTAGGCGCATTTGTGTCAAGAATGTGAACAGATGATCTTCCGGATCCGTAGTCGCGTCGTAGGATTTCATGGTCGGTATTTTGAACTTCGCAGGCAGCGGGTAGTTCTCAATGTCAAGGACAAAGGGAGAGGCGATGTACCTGTCCGCCTCAGAATCCAACAGCAGGTCCAGCTCGTCCCGCACCTGGTGCGGCTCTCTCCGCTGGGAGAGCTCTCCCCTTGAATACATTCGGAAGAGCTCCGAGTGCTCAGGTCGGGAGTGTTTGTGAGAAGGCTCCACGACGTCGACCTGTTCACGCGTGAGCTCCCGGCACACCCGCTTGGGCCGGGGGTTAAGGCTCCCTGTTCGGGATTCTGACAGCCCTACCCCTTCCTCTCCTTGGGACTTGAGCCCCGGATCATGATGACCTCCCATCTGCCCCTTGAGGTAATTCATGATTGCCTCAAAGGTAGGTAGGTTTTTCGCCACCGTCTGAACCAGTTGTTCAGGCGGGATCCGTGAGAGCTCAAGCCTTTCATTCTCCAAGATTGGATCTTGACGGGGGTGCGGTGGATTACTCTGTTCGTTCCCCTTAGATCCGTCCACATTCCTCTGAGATCTAGTTTTCGGCATGTTTTCGCAAAAGAGAATACTTGCTTCCCACAGACGGCGCCAATTGATGCGGCTGCCAAAAACAAGATCCGAGCTGAGCTGCGACGGGTTGAGCGAGCTGAGTGGGAGCGAGCTGGCGAGCTGGTTAGGTGAACGAGCCGACCTGGAAATGGGCAGACGGGGCTAGTTCCCCGAGCTGGCCAGCTGATGCCGAGCTGGTCGGGAGCTGCTGAGCTGACAGGGGAAGACCGAGCAGCCTGAGCTGCGAAGGGTTGAGCGAGCTGGCGAGCTAGCCTGTGAGCTGCCAAGGATGCAACCCGAGCTGAGCTGTTATGAACCAAGCTGGCTGAGTGTAGCCGAGTTGAGAAAAGAAACCGAACTGACTATCCTGCGAAGAAAGAACAACGGCGGGACTAGAGTCCCCGGAATAACTCTGATGGTCAAGTCAGTAGAGCTCAAGAGTAGAACAACAGTAGAGAGAACTGTAGATGGTGTCCCTTGTGTCGTCTTATGGTGCTGTATATATAGGCTTAATGGGTAGTAGTTTCCATATAGGAGTCAAAGTCCCCTTAGGGTTCGGAGTCCTTCTAGGGTTTCATATGACACCCCTAAAGATCCGGAGGCGGCGGCCCATCAGGCCCACTTCATGGAGAGGCGGCGGCTACGGCCGAACTGACCTCCCTCTACTCCGAGCTGCTCTGCCCGAGCTGCCATATCACAGTATCCGTAGATTGGTTGGCCGAGCTGACAGGTCATCATGTCCGAACTGACACGTGGCTACTGGGAAATTTGCCCCACTACACGTACCATTTTATTATATTCATCGGTGTCCATATATGGAAATTGTGATGTATAGATAAGTGCAATTCTATATATAACTCAAAAGATTTTTTTTTACTGTCATCCAAACTTTTTAACCTTTTACAAATTCAAAAATAATTCAAAATTTATAATATGACAAATTATTCTTACATATTTTATAAGGTCATATGCAAAAAAAAAGTTTTCATAGTTTATTTAAAATGCTTAAAACATATAACATTTATAAATGATACGTACAATTGTGTATCATACATTTACATTACGAGTAATTACTAACTATAATACTAAGTTTCAATTATTAATAAAAAATCTTAGCATTATTTCAAATAAACTTCCTAATACTTGTTCCATATAAGTTTCTTTAAGTAAAATAGTAAATTTATGCCATAAACTAGTAAGTTTTGATGATTAACCCAAATTTACTATTCTATCAACAATATTTACTATTAGTCTATAAAAACTTACTATTATTTGAACTAAACTTACTCTCCAAAAAGTAAGTTTTAGATATAGAGTAGTTATCTACTTCAAAAAAAAAGTAAGTTCCATATTTCTTCAAATTTACTTTTTGAGACATAAAAGTTACTAATTTCTTGAGTTAACTTACTATTTTTAATGTAAAACTTACTAACCATATTTTTAGGTACTATTTTATTTAGATGACCAGTATAACAGGTAATCAAATGGTCGCTAAAAGTGTTTTTACCTGTTATATCAGGTAAAAACAGTTTCGTTATCATAACGCTCGTTACTTCAGACTTTTCCATCAACAATAATCTATTAATCATATAATAAGAACAAAACTCTCAATCCTTCACTCTTTTCAACTAAATACAATAATATGACTCCCTATTTTTAGACTAGATGACTTCATAAATAAGTCTTACAACCATAAAATTTTTTTTTAATAAGATACTAATTTCTAAACAATAAAACTACCATAACTTGACTCCAATAAAATTACTAAAACACTACTAAATAATAATATAAAAATTTATAATTTTGAGCCGTGATTTAATATGCCAATATTGTCTCCCTTAAATCAAGCTCTCTATTGAATCAGATTCACCACTATCATGATCAATAATCTCCCTTGATTTTTACTGCTGCAATATTTCATGCACCTGAATAGATTTATCTCGTCGCTCAACTTATTTTTCATTTGCAAAAATAATTTATGTTTTTGGATAGACTGTTTTCATCTCCAATTTGATGTCAACTTATTGACAATTCACTTTGTGATTTTCATAATTACAATTCACTGATAGGATTCTCCTCCGATCTCTATCGTAATATCCACAATCAATGACACTCCATCACCAACCTTGTAGCCTAACTCGATCAACTAATTTTTTCGCAGCAATTGTATGCTCTAACTCTAAGAGCGGAAAACACTCATAATCAACTCTCATAATCAGGTCAATTCTTCAATGTTTAGAGGCACCCTGGGATCAATTTTTTGAATTTAAGGTTCTGATACCAGATGTAGAATCCAAAAATTCAAAAAAAAAAATTATGGGAGATATATTTCATAAAATCAATATATATGGGGAGGCAATTTACACACATAAGAATATGTGTAAGAGAAGAGAAATAATATGAACAATAATCTATTAATCACATAATAAAAACAAAACTCTCAATCCTTCACTCTTTTCAACTAAACACAATAATATGACTCCCTATTTATAAACTTGATGATTTCATAAACAAGTCTTACACTCATAAGAAATTTTCTGATAAGATACTAACTCCTAAACAATAAAACTACCATAATTTGACTTCAATAAAATTACTAAAACCCTAACTTGACTAAAACACTACTAAATAATAATATGAAAATTTCTAATTTTGAGTTTTGATTTAATATGCCAACATGTTTTTAATCCAAAGAGTAAATGTGATTAATCAAATTGAGTAGCTAATGGCCAATGGCCTAATGATGGAAGAAACACATGCCAAAAAAAAAAAAAAAAAGAACAGGTAAATCTTATGGCTAAAAAACTTAATGGTGTTTTCAAATAAATTTCACTTTGGACCCTTAAACTATAGACACTCTTCCACTTTATTCCTCAAATTTCAACTTTGGATACTTTATTCACTAGAGCATGAAATTTATCACACTTTAGTTTTTAACTTTAAAATTTAGATACTTCACTACCATGAAATTGTCGAAAGTTAAAAATCATATGCAAGTGTAGTCAAAGTTTAAGGACCAAAATGGTATGAGTTTCATATTTTGACGGGAAAAGTGTTCAAAATTCAAATTTAAGAATTAAAGTGAGATGAGTTTCGTATTGTAAGAGTGTAAATTGTGTAAAATTATAGTTTAATTAAAACTAAAGGGGATTTGTATCTATAGTTTAATGATCAAAAGTGGAATTTAGCCAATCATAAGAGGGATTTTTACTTTTAAAAATGTTCTAATTCGAGAAAAGGTGCATTTTTTTTCGATTTTCATTTATACTAGTTTTTGGGCCCTGCGCCAAGCGCAGGGTAGCCTGCGTTGGGGGTGATGGATTTTGTTGTGTGATTGGGAGGATTTTGTTGATGGAAAGACCAAGACACCCCACGAAATCATCAGAATTACCATCAAAACCGGCCCATGGCTGCACTGTAGCTATTTCCCCTTCCCCCTTTTATATATTTAAGATATATATACACACACACTTGCTTTTAAATGAACAGAAGTCTTTTAGATGCTTTTAAATGAACAGAAGTCACATTTAAGAAGGAAAAAAAAAAACAACCACGTGTTATGATAGTCACCAGAATGAAACAAAACGGCTACCAAATCCAAGAGTTGCCAACTTTTGGGTTGACTTCTGGGATTAGGTTTAATTAGTCAAATTTCGTTTCTCGAAGAAAGAAGAAGGCTACCAAATCCATAAATATTATGATTTGGTGTGAAAAAAGGAAAGTAAAAAACAAACAATATACGCAGGCAACTCAATCTCCAATTCAGGCAAAAACTGCTGAGAGTACATTCACCTCTTTACTTTAGAGTGCATTCACCTCTTCCATTGCTTCTCTTCTCTTTTCTGAATTGCCAAGACTTTACCACATTTCCAGTGCTCAGGATCGAGGCTTTCTTCAGGGTCTTCAAAACAGGATTAATTCTAGCATTCCGACTTCCCAAGGTAACTGAATCGTTTTCCTTAATTTCACGTTGTCTACTGTATTTGTATCAATTTCTCTTATTTTTTGTTTAGCTTTTTCTGGTTGCTCTTCATCCAAAGTCTCTCGTTCTAATATTACCTTCTCAAAAAAGAGAAACAAGGATATCTCCTTTTAATTTGATCTTCAAAAAGAAAAAAAAAATAGAAGAAAGAAAAACTAGAAGGACACCTGTGGACTCGTACAAAACCACTCATAAATTTTGCGTTCCTGCGGTTTATTTCTTTTCTGAATTGGGTAATTAGCATATTGGCAAAGCATGACGGAGGCAATCCAAGCTGAAATGCTGCTGATGAGATCTCAAATTAAGAATTCTAGAATGAAATTATTTTTTAAAATCCCCTTTCAGTTTTCACTACTTTACTGTAAGTTGTTGATTTAAAGCAACCTGCAGGGAGTAGTTTGTGGGCCCTTCGTTTTGTTTTATTAAACAAAAGGTCAAGTTTCTATCCAGATATTCAACTGCAAATCGATAATTTCTTCCCCTTAAACCATAAAAACACATAAGAGTTAAAAAATTTACAGGCAATTTTGTGGTGCTTCATATCATTAATTTTTTTTCCTTCTTACAAGTAGTAGTACGTAATGATAACCGTAAAGTCATTATCAAGATTCAGTCTTGTTTTCTAACCTCCCAGGTGCAAATAGATTTTTAGATCAGCTCAAGATTGGAAAATATAGTGCAAGTTCCATATAAGCATTCACGGCCAGATCACATATTGATTGGTCTAAATCATGGCATGCATCTCCAAAATGCAAGGTTTCGGCTTGTCAAACACTAATCAATCACATCATTTTACGGTTTGTGTGATCTTATGCATGTAGGCTCTCGGCCGGCATCCTGCTATGGACAGCAAGCGACTTTCCAAGAGCAAGGCAACCGGCTGGTCCGACATGCCACACGACATTCTGTTGCGCATTTTTGCCTTTGTAAGTATAATGGACAGAATGCTGAACGTCTCCAGCGTCTGCAGCTCCTGGAGGAGGGCATGCTCGGATGCTGTTTTCTCCAGTACTTTGGACATCTCTGAATACAGAAAATCCCAAGACTACCAGCAGCAAGGTTGGAGATCTCAACTTGAGCTCATCTTTCGGCGGGGCATTCATTTAGGTGGCCCTAAATTGACCAAATTGGTTTTTGATATCGATTTTGAGGTCGAGGATACACACCTGACTTATGCAGCCGAGAGGTACTTAACCAGTTAACTTAGCTTGTGCAGAATTGTATTTGTTTTTTTTTTTCTTTTCTTTTACATATTGTGCTTGCATTTTGATATGGGTAAATAATATATATATATAAAGCTAGTGAAAGATGAAATTCACCATCGGTCATGACTGCAGGTGCCCAAATTTGCAAGAGCTGTTGCTGCATATTCCAGTCAGGACGACAGAGCAAGGCTTAGCAACCGCCTTCAGATGTTGGACAATGCTTGAACGTCTGTACATTTCATTTTTCGGTCGTCCTCACGTCAATATCTTCAGCATTGTTGGTGAAAGATGTCCACTCTTGACAGAGCTCAAAATTTGCGGATGCTTTTTCAATAATCGAATTGCTGTGCTCATAGGGAGGCATATGCCGGGGTTGAAGAAACTAAGTTTTCGATGTGCTTTTGTCACTAGAGATGGAGTGCAATCACTACTAAACATGATGCAAGATCTCGATGAACTCTACATTTGCGTTCGTAAGATTGAAGTGCCCTTTTATCGCCACACTGGTCCTGGTCCGGCAATAATGTGCGAACCAAGATTCCTGCAGAACACTTCCAGACTTTCAGTTTATCATATTTGCTATACGGGAGAATGCGGCACATGTCCCGCCTCAACCATGGCAACTCCACTGCCAATTAACTTTTGAGCTTCCTTTTGTAGTTCTTGTCCGGCTCTGGTGCATATCGTTGTACATTTTGATTTTTCTAGACTCTTTCTGTTAATTTTTGTGTGTGCTACAACCTTTTGGGATTATGCAGCCCTGGCCTTTATTTGGCTACAAATATATAGTGTTGGTGTGCTTCTTTTTTTTTTTTTTTTGCTAAATTATAATGTCAGGTTGTGCTGCACTAGCTAGAAGTCACTATAATTATACTACTATCTTTGAACCAAGATATAAAGTCTTTCAGTTAGAGATTATTTTAGTTGTACATGCATGATTGGAGTTTCCATGCATGATTGAAATAACTAGTAAAGAATCTGAAAAGAACAAAAGAAAAAGCACTAAAACGAAAGAAATACTCCTAGCTACAAGAGTATGCCAAATTCTTGAAAGTTCACGGTATATAAGATCACTGCAACATGTTTTACTTCACTAATGGGAATTATTAACTAACAAAGCGTGGCAAAAATGGATGCTAGAAATTAAGTGAGTCCTAGCTAGTTTGAGGATGAAGAATAGCAGTATCTCGTAAAAATATGACCAACACCCCTTAAATACTGAATTTTTAATAAGGTCATAATTATAGTTTACTGTATCGTTATGATCTTCTTTTTTTTTTGGTTGCTAATTTAGCATAGTCTTATTACAGTATCCTACAGCTTTTTTAAGCAGACGTATTGGAGATAAACTTCAGGCTTTAGTCAAACAAGCAATCTTCTCAATTATTTCCTTTCAACTCCTAACTTAATTGAACAAAAGTTCTTTTGACTCTGGATATCGAATCAGAAAAAGGCATGGTCACTCCACCCAATGAAGGTGCGCATGTTTTAGTGACTAATAATAGTTCAGAGTATCATTTTGCTCCTTATTCCCTACCCCACCATAGGAAGATGCCATTCGTGCAATCCGAAAAGGAAAATAAATACTAGTGAGATTCCTCTCTGTAATTTGATCCAAGTACTTATGGACTAGTTAGAAAAAAAGAAAAGGTATACACGAATATATACAGCAGAAAGTTCTGATGAAACTTTAGAAAGATCAACTTTCTTGACAGTAGAATTGACAAGAAAATTATTCACTTCATCTTGCGAAAATGGAAAGAAAAATGTTAGAATATTGGTGTAGTTTACTTCCCTTGGCAAGAAATAGTATGTCGTCTCTAAAATTATCAGCCCCAACCAAATTCAATCTATATAACAAAACAAGAAAAAGGCTCTTCCAAAAGATGCTTCTCCGGTTTGTTGTTGACTCATAATTTGTCATTTACCAATCCTCCTCTGATTCATTCTATTATTAAAACTCAGAGAGAAAAGAACAGTAATACCAACAAAATGGGAATTACAAAGAAAAGGATCTTGGCTTTGATAATGCAAGTCATTTACCTCTACAGACCACCACCACCAGCACCACCTCCCCATCCCCCTTCTCAAGAAAAAGAAAAAAGAGAGAAACGAAAAAAAAAAAGAAAAAGACATGTGGATCGCTTGCTGGCGCAAGAACGGTGGCACGTGTAGCTGTGTTCATTTGCACGTCAGGTTTGAAAGAACGATTAATAATGGATCGCTAATCAGTTTATGAAAATCAAATGGGAATGGGGATTGAAAGCTTAGGATTCCTAATGATACAGGTCAACCCACCAAACCATTCCTGCAAGAAATCTTATTCTGCTCGGCACTCCATTATATGCAAAATGACTATTATAGATTGGTTATTTGTACGTATATTTGGCCTTAAACATTCAGAAAAATGTAGTTGGTATAAAGTTAATAATGTATCATTTAACCCTGCATGCACTAACCTTAAGGTTTAAAATGTTTCATTCAGCTGAAGAAATGCCTTTTACATTGATTGGTTTATCCAACATGTATTCTCTATAACCCATACATGGTCATAATAAATAAATGTTCAGACGTCCTGAGTTCAAGCTTAATAAATAGATAAGCCATAATAATACTACTGTGTTTTGAATAGAGTAGTACTTGGGCTTTCCATTTCCATCGTAGGCAGTGCTGATTTGCTAGTTTCGTGATTAACCTTTTACCATAGGGTTCTTGTGTTTTGAGGACGCCTCAAAAATACACAAAAACCGTACAAATAAAAAAAAAAAACACTGTGTATAGTTTGAAGCGTTTTGGTAGCCATAAGTTCGGCCATTTAATAGCCTTTTGAACAGTTTAGGGTGATGCACAAATGTCCAAGATTCACAGTAAAGGGCAATAAAGTCAAGTTAGTGTTGTTCTAGTTTGGAAGTTATATAGACCACAGGTTCCGTTGAAATGATGCCATATTCAGTGTGCCTTCGTCTTTCTGAATTAGTGAACAATTAAACTGCTTCGTTTGCTTCTGCTAAGTCTTCTGCTTCATCTCACACTATAGCACAGTCACAATCATGGCAATCCAATATCCTGCAATCTCATTTGTGTTCATCATGGTGATGCTTACTCTCAGCCAGCTCTCAAGTGGACGCAGCATCCATGAATTCACTTACAAAACCAAAGAAGAAAGATTCACCAGAGAGGTCCAATCACAAATCTCCTGGAATTCCCATGTACCAGCTCCCGGAGAATCAAGAAATGGAGATGATCCAAATTACAGAGTTTCACATAGAACAGTTCCCGGAGGACCAAACCCTCTTCATAATTGATTCATTGGCTTCTCGGTTGCATAGTTTACAAGGTTCCTGGTAAAGTTTTGTAGTTCTTAGTGAAGATTTTTTCTTTTTTCGTCCTTTCCTTTTTCTGTACTTTATTGCAGTGCGTCAAAGATGTGTACAGGATATAGGAACAGTAATTTTTCTATCTCTTGCGAGTTGAGATGTATAGTCTTCTTTCTACCATCTAGTTCTGTCTGTATAATCCGATCAAGATGAACATATACCCGATAAAGTTGATATCGAATGCTCAAATTTCACAGATATGTCCAAGACTCCCACATCACAATGATTGTTATTTCTTTCTTTCTTTTTTCTTTCTTGAGCATAATAATATCCGAGCATCGCCCCACAGGAAACAGTGTGCATATACGTTATATTCTGATGAAATGTATTAACTTCGATTCGGGGAGCAAAAATGTTGTTATGGCAACAAAAGAGAACCCGCAGGAACAGAAGCAAGTTTTGCTGCACTAATTCCAGCAGGGCTTTGGTATGAACAAAATGCCGCGGTTAAGGGGTCCATTCCATGAACAGTTCTAGTAACATGGAGATGACTTGATGTTCATGCTAGAGGTAGTTTGTAGCGTGCTGAAGTACAAAAATCAACTAATCGTATTGGCTTATTTACCAACTCTAATGTCTTGCAAGTTTTGAAAAGTAGGAGATTAGAAAATAGAAGAACTATCAAAACTTCAAGTCAAAGGAAAAAACCAATAACCATCTGATTTTTTAATCCTTGCATGATAGACACCATTAGTTTATTCTTCTTTTTGTCTTAACCTCAAGGGTGGGGCATAAGCTGAGCTTATCTGATCTTTGAAAAACCAACAATGTACATGGAAAAACAGTACCTGGTGATTCATATGCAGCAATATTTTTTTCTCTTCATGGTCAAACAATGCATTCGGGATCGATAATTGGATGTAATTACACGATTGACTATAACAGGCACATTATTTTATCAGTTTCCATGTAGAAGAGATGCAAAGCCAATGGCAAGTCCAGTTAAGGTCTGTCATGTGCAAAGGACAGATCACCAAAATCACTTATTGGCTCTTTGAGGAAGGATTTTCAACTTCCCAACGACTGATTTTAATGCCATATTCTTCATTCCTCACCAAGCCTGATACGGGAGAAAGAACAAAATATTAGTTGGAACATCTGAAGCCATCTAAAGCATGTTGCCTTCACACAAGATCTCCTGCCAAGTTTCTGGCCCCTCCAAAGATATAGAATTACATACACGCCATTGACTTTATACAAGGATTTAAGCTGTCATTCCATATGCGACGAGTCCAAAAAAACCTAACATTTTGCATTCCGTGCATGGATGTCCATACAAGGGATGGGAAACTTGGTAGAGTTGTACAAGTTTCCTCGTGTTTTATTTATGTTGTAAGTAACTATTCTATACAGAGTTGAATATAACAACTATAAATGAGAAATCTGAAGACAGAACCTGAGAGTATGACAATAAAAACAAAATAAAAAAAAAAAATCAACGAAAAAAATGAGTGGACGTTTAACCAGCAACCTGCCCGCTTGCCTCTCGACACAAACAAATCAACAGCATTATCGCATTCCGTCCTTGAAACCTGCATTTAAGTAACAGAGCAACTGAGATGCTCAAATTCTTTGCATGTATGTTCTATCAGCTTTTGGACGGAGGCAGTTATGGAAGGAATAAAACCTTAGTTAGTTGTTACATAAGCTCTGTGCCCACTGGATCCACCGAATAATGAACAGAGATGACCTTTTCAGAGATGGGCTGAATTTTGGATCCCCATACCTGCTTTCTCCAATTTGAAAAGAAGTATTCTATCAATAGTAGCTTTAAAGAAACAACTAATAGATTGTAGATGTGAGGCTCAACAAAGACATGCTCAACCTAATGTGCGTGGGCTGAGGGTGAATTTGGAACCTGAGGATGTTACTATCATTTCATTTGATTTCAATGTTGAGTCTCAGATTACCTTGTCGGTAAACTTCCTAGAAGTTTAGGAGGGACTATCAGCCATATCTTTGTCAAGATTTGTGTTACAGTCAAAATTGGCAAGCTACATGGAAAGACTTGCGTTACAATTATTTATTAATCTAATATAAGAGTCTGCTCTTGCTCTAATTTAATAATTTCTCTCCCAGAAAAACAAAAGTTGAAACCCCCTGAGATATATCCACAACACGTTACTGTAAAAGGATTTGAATGTTGTTCCTTACCATAAAATAGAGAACAACTCACTTAATAAGCAAAAAGGAAGTAGTGAAAAGATTAGTCTGCTTACGTCATTGTACTGTGAACTCTTCAAGAATGTCTCGCAAGCCTCAGCTGATGAATATACCAGTAATTGGCGGTTAGTATACAACACGGGCAACAAGTTTAATTAAAAATGAAGTATATAGAAGAGATCTTACATGATCGAAATCGTATAACTGCTCCATGAGTATATTCCACATTGTTAAGATTAAAGTTAGAACCTGAAATTGGAGCAATTCAAAAGCACCACATGCTTTAATATACAGAAAAAGTTAAAAAAGAGGTAGTCAAACATGATGAGCATGCAAAGAAGGAAATGCTCAGGAAAATGAGAGTTATAATAAACAACTTCGGTCACTCATGAGCAATTAAGTGAAAGAAACATCCACGTAGCGCAGTTCACTTTTCAAATTTGTTAATAATGAACTAATATTACGTGATATTTCAATAAATGCTTCTGAAATGAAAATGAAGTAGAAAACCAGTAAATTGAGACAATTATCTCAAATATGACCTTTAGTAGCTTGAACGATTAGTGACGGAAATGCTGCAGTCAATTCTGCCAAAGCAGCCATTGCATCTTCAGCAGGTCCGCCCAATGAGTTCTTGTCAAATGCTATAAGAAGCACAAACTCCACACCATAGTTGAACTCCTGCACCAGGAAGTAATTTAACTTCCTTCAGACAATTTCCCAAAATCCAATAACGAAAGAAAAATTCCAAATATAAGGTATCATAATTAAGGTGGTACCAGAAGAGTGGCCCAAAGAAGGAAATTATGAAATAGTTAAGGTATAGTTCAACTGATGATCATGAAAGTAATTATTTAATATATCCCATCAATATAGGTTGAATATTCATGTATGGGAGAAAGATTTAGTGGTTGATCTGTTTATAAGCAAAGAAACACAATTATTATGTTTTGATGTTCATGTTAAAAGTTTATGTCGTTGCTTTATTTGTTTCCACCTCTCCTTTTCGGAAAATTGGCATGATGTCATCTTCTACTTCAGATTCATAATCCACATTGACTATGTCCTGCCAATATCAATAAGAAACAGATCTCAGAAATGAATACTGTATTAGTGGCTCAAATGATTACAGGATGAAGTGAAGGGATGTAAATCAAAAGAAACAGAGAGAATTGGTATTTACATGTTAGGGCGTACATGGCAGTAAGGAAATACACGGTCTTTAAGAACTCCGACGTAGAATGGGTTCTCGTAGAACTTACTAAGATCCTCGTTTTTCTGGAAACGTATGTAAACAGCATGGGTGTATTTTCCAAGCTCTTGATCAGAGATGCGTCCTATACAAATATAGAAGACGACTTATGGATATATTCATTAAGTAGGCTTCAATACGATATATGTGCATGACAAAGTGTTTATAGATCTGTTTTCAGAGATTCTGGACTAATGGGTTTAAAAACACGATGTGGAGCAAATCTTCCTTGACAAAAATCAAAGAGCACAGATCTAGGCAATATCTATCGCAAAATCTAGAAAACCACTTTTTGCAGAAGAAAAAGATGAAAGATAAAAGATCTTCTTTTTTTTTTTTAGGGTCAGAATGTTCAGTACGACAGCTTTTGTCTTTTGCTTGAAATCCCTGGTCCAATTTAGCATTTTAATGAATTATTTTTGTTCGTAAAAGTAAAATGCAAAACTTGATTTCAAAGAAAGAACATGTCCATTAGACATCCAAATAGAGCATTGTGAAAGATCTAGTTCTGTCAGTTCAGTGACATCAACTGTGAAGCTAAAAACAAATCAATCTATAGCACTCAAAATTTTCTTCAAATAAAGTCAGGTTAAATAGTAGGAAGCATCACCTAATGATATGGCAACAATACCACGCATTTGATATTGGGTAGTGTAAAGATAATCAAGCATATCCTTCTCCACCTCATCAGACATATCCTCTCTTGCTTTAAGCAGACATACATGTTCCACTACTTTCCTGCAATGATGAAGAAATATACATGTTACAATTGAGGCCAAAAATATATATCCGAGACAGAATATCCAGTTACAGCAATAGTTTTCCAGATATTGGTAGTTATAGCAGTCCCTCCTATGTCATTGGGAATTAAGTTCCCTGTTGCAACTTAATGTCTCTCTTTCCCACCTTAGCCAGTAAGTTTTCACATGATCCTCTGCCACCATTGAGTTTGTTTTGTTAAACAGGAAAGTTGTTCCTATAATTTGCACGAATTATAATTCTTGAAATGGCCACCAGCAAATAAACGTAGTAAAATTACCAATACTCAAAGAGATCAGTGGATGTAATTCAAATGAAAGTAAATGCCAGAGAAACTTAAGCTCATTCTGGATTCAAAGGAAGCAAAAAGACCAGAGATGCGCAGATAAATTACTGAAGCTGATTGCAATTTCTCGGATTAAGCAATGACAAAGTACTCAGACAGAATTAACTTCCCAAAATGTTTGTAACAGAGGGAAAAAGTAACAGTCTCTGTCAACGTTATTAAATGTCTCAATGTATAACTGATATACATGCTATAAATGCAAAAGAAGAGATGACCTGAAAAACATTTCTAATAGTGAACATGAGAAATTCTAAAACATTACAAAAAAAGTAAGAGACAGTAAGAAAGTGATGATTTTACACGCATAGCGTAGACTAAATAGTTGAAAAAATCTACCGAGCAAGCATGTCAGATAAGCCAAAAAAACAGCCAGAAGAGAACAATGACGATAGCAAAGCTACTAAATCGTTACCAAAAACAACCAACATCTTCTTACTTTCTTTTACATTTCTAAACTTCTAGTAATTAACAAGTTTTTAACAGACTAATCAAGAACACTCTAGGAATATGCATACACTTTTTCAAATCCTAAGAGACAGGAACACCCAAATGTAGATAATAGATTACAACATAGATTTAGTCGGTTTTCAAAGCATCTATTAAAAAAATAAGAAGAAAAAAGATGAGGAAATGAGAACAAGAACCTTTTCTTCACAATGTCAGCGTTGCCATTTCCCACCTCAGAAGCTGAAAATACAAAAGTTTGATTCCTCATTTTCCAAGAACCCAGATTCTTCCGTCGAATTCCACGAAATAAGACATCTAATTTCTCCAAATGAAAGGGATTAAAAGAAAGAAAAACACAAGTCATTGCCACTTCAAGAAATAAACAAATTGGAAAAAAAATAAAAAATTCAAAATTTCGCAGAAATTGAAGCTACCATAACGATTCCATCTCCTCTTCGCGGCGAAAAGGAGTTGAGGATTAGAGGGCTTTCTTGAAAAATCAAAAAGGGGTTTTGAGGGGATGTTGATGTAGCAATTCATGAGAGTAGAGGTCAAGGGAGTGAAGGATTGAGTTCGTCGCCCACAAATCTTCATCTATATAAGAGAGGAGTTGCAGCGGGATAAGCTAGAGATTTTATGAAGTTAAAGTGCTTTGAACGGGTGGACCAGGAAAAACGGCCATTTAAATGAGTACGTTGGTTGTGACAAAACAAAAACTGAGGACGTTGGGCTTGGCGGGGATTTCTGGGCCTTCAACATACCAAAATTGCCCTTCAAATTTTGTCCTCCTCCATTGGAATTTGGGATTGAAGAGGGATGGTGGGGGTTACAACTTACAACTACAAGCATAGGTTTTTAACAGTTGAGGGGCGGAAAAAAATACAACCAATAGTTAGAGGCTAAAAGTATAAATTGTTAATATTTGAGGGCAAAATAGGCAATTTATCCCCTTATAAGACTCAATTTGCCAATTCAGACAAGTTCTTTGAATTCACAGCATTGCCAATTCAGACAAGTTTACTTCAAGAATCTTATCAATTTCAAGAAATTCATCATGAATGGAATTCTTGGAAGCACATCCTAATAAAACAAAATAACTAAATAAAGCATGTAAATAGAGGAATCTTTGGCGTCAAGTGAAAACTATAAATTTGGGATGTAATATGCACTTCACGTTTACAAGACAATCAGTGGCTTCTGCACAAGTTTTCTGCACTTGCATTCACAACGCAGGGTGTTTTCAGTCCTCGATCACTTTGGACAACATGCAACCACAAACTGGGGTCTTCGTAATAGAACCCCAACAACCCACCTTAAACCAGAAGGCAGTGTAGTGCTCAAACCCAAGTTCTGATTTGTACCAAAACTAAATATTTATAGTTGGATGGCAAATTAAAATGTTCAGAAACAAAAAAAAAAATTGGAATTACAGGTTTAATACTCTCCACAGATACAGGGATAAGACTATGCTTTAATGCCTATGCCATATGGCCACTACATAATTCAATGATCTGCAGCAGCCTGATCTCTGCTCATGAACCAGAGGCATTAAGGTTCTGGAACAGCTCTGGAAGATGGGCATTTGTAAGCTTAGTCCTCTTGCTGATTTCATGCTTCTTCTTTTTAGGCTTGTTTTTGGGGGCAATTCCATGTACTTGCGCCATTGCCCTCCTCTTTGCAGTATTTGTAGCAGGTTTCATCCCATTCTTCTGAAGATCTTTCTCAATATCAAGCATGTCACGGGGTAATTCAATTCCTCGAAACAACTGTTTCAGATCATCGTCAACCTTGATGGGAACTCTGGGGTCATTAGGATAGGCTATGTCCTCTTGCGAGTCAAAGTTTGACAACAGCCAAATTTGGCCTGCAGCTTTCAGTGACTACAAAAGAATATGTCTGTTAGCAAACTATATGTAAAGAAAAGATGGCAGGAAAAAGAAATCTTAATTAAACAAAGACACTATGCAAATCTGCCACCCACTTGGAAGATGTGCACTAGATGTAATGTTCAAACTCAAGCTAATTCAATATTAGAAGCTACTAGACATGGTGAAAAGGAACAGAAACCAAGTTCCTATTCTTCTTTTGCAGAAATAACATGTAATGCAGAACTAACATGTTTCAGTACGAAGTTGCAACTTATATAAAACTGACCCTACCGAAACCTAATTTCAACCAAAACATACCTGCAAATCCTCCATGACAGTTGTGTATGCATCCTTGAGATCAATAACAGCAATTCCCTCAGGGAACTTCCGAACTAAGACAAGAAGTTGATCCTTATTTCTTAAATCATGCTTCGACTGTAAAAAGAATTACATACCATTTAAATATGTATCAGCCTGAAGAAAACCAAAGAAAGTTCAACATCCCCAAACAAATATAAACACGAAAGATAAAATATTTAAAGCCCCAAAGATTTAGAAGGCTAGAAAATGCAACTGAAACTACCTTGTAGGAAAACCGCTCGCCGTCATAATGCACCTTGGGGTTCTTCTTCAGACTATCAAAGACAGCCTTGTTTGCATTCAAATCAACATAACATTCTTGATTTATTTGCTCAGGTTTCAATGCTTGCCTTTTCTGTAGAAATGAGAATTGGATAAATAAGTGTGTAACTGTCACAGATTCAAAAGGTACCTTTAAAATAAAACAATTTTCATGTCAACGGGTACAATCAAAACATGACCATATTGCAATATCAAATCAGTACTCTTGAAAGAAGATAAAAGCATTAGATCTACAGTATCTATCAAATTTGGCAAGTCACTTTTAACCTAAATATTCATTCTTGGTTATGAAGACACATTATCTGCATCCAGAACATGTCACAAGAAGCTAACAATTAGTCTCATAAGAGTTAAAATCAACGGAAGCCAACTAACAATTTCCTACATGAGAAGCAGTGGGATAATCTAAATTAAGTGTAAAATTAGTAACAATTATGGTCCCTGCTGCTGAATTGCAGTCACAGTGCACCAAAACATGGCAAAAAATGAGACCGCAGTCCTAAACTAGCAGTCTAGAAGAATTTCCCAAAAACTTGTCAGAATCAATATCTGTTCAACATGTTGATCTAAGCAATCATTTAAAGAAGTTCTGGTTTATGAAAACAAAAAGAACACAGAATATGGGGCAGATTCAAAATCCAAAGAAGAAAAATCATTTTATACTCCTATTTTCCCTGCAATGTGAACAAGTTAGAACCAACCTTAAGACAACGAAAGCCAAATAGGAAGCACTTGGAAATAACTAAATTGAGTTTCTTTACTCATAAAATGCAAGAAATTGACGTTAAAGTTCAGACTCAAAAACATCAATGTCCCATTCTTCTTATCCATCAAACGTGGTATTACCCCTTTAAAGAACTTCATAAGGCACGCATTAACCAACCACCACTGTCCCTTCTTTATTATTCAAACCACCCACTATCCCCTCTCCTCCTTTTAATTCCAAATCTCATCCTTATAAGCATAATTATCCAGTACACCTCGATCACCAGTCTGCATAGTTGCCCAACCCATCCCGCCTTTTGGCTGCCAATTAAGTATACTTTTTCTGTTACCAAATGGCTAAGAAATAAAAAATAAATAAACAAGAACCATCCACTGATTAATGAAAATTTATCTATCCTTTCCCCAGTCAAACCAAGAGAAATAGGTATAACCACAACAAAAGAAGAAGATAAGAATCGGAAGAGACAATAAGAATACAAAAATACGTTTTGCAGGCTATTTAAGAAAAATTCTTCATGCGGGAGCTTTGTGATCTCTATAAACAAAACAGAGAAAGTTTTGATATTCATTCACCACGAAGGAAAAACAGAAAGCTCTTTTGGGCCAAATTTTTACAGCTACAACCTCAAATGGCCTACCAGAAAGATGGTTTTAAAAGAGTAAGCACAAAAAATTATCAGAAAAGAACGTGTATCAGGAATACCAAAAACTGCACATGAAAATACAAGGAAGGATGTGTATCAATCTATATTGAAAAGAAAGGCAATAAATAAATAGAAGAAAAGTTCATCTGACTCGGCCATTTGCAGGAAGACACATGATTGTGAAATGGGCAACAGATAATCCAATACAAGAGAGGTTTGGTGTAAGGGGAGGTATACTGCTTCATGGAATGGTCCTCATTATTTCAAAAGAAGGTGTTATACACATAAAATTATGAGATAGTACCTCTGAGGGGCTGTGGCAGAGATTCTAAGACTAGCACTAAATGGACAAGTATAAGAATAAAAATGCATCCCTTATGCCGGAAATGCCAGTGCTTTTGGTAAACTAATCTGAGCAGTTGACAAGACATAGCAAAGACCATGGAAGAATTTACCACAAATGTATGATGTAGCAAATATGACGTGTTAATGCCAGATTCCTTAACATAATTGGATGATGAAAATCAGTGAAAATGCCAACAAGTACGATATGCATGAAGCAACCTGTCATCATTGAATTGGTGATGAATTTGATGATAGCGCTGAAACATGAGCACACTCGTAATGACACTGAGACAGCCTACCAGCAAAAGATATGATGCACCTTCATGATATATTACTAAAAAGTTCCCTCCCAGCAAAGGATATGATGTACCTTCATGATATATTACGAAAAAGTACCCTCTTATGAATATGACCAAACAACCACACAAGATTTAGGGGCAAATCAATGAATAGCACGACCCACATGATACACTATAGAATTCAGACAGCATATCAGCACAAGTATGACAGAAATACTACCTCCAGCAGCAAGTCTATAACACGTTTGATCTGAGCCCCCACGGGAGCTTTCCTTATGCTATTAATGTGTTGAAGCCTCTCTGTATCGTTTGAAAATTTAATTGGTGGGGAAGGAGTTGAAACGCCTGAAAGGAAAGGTTTTGGAGGTGTAGTTTTTGGATTTTGCTTTGCAATGCTCGTGAGTGTGGACTGACACTTCTCTTGTTGTTTCTTGAACTTGTTCAAACTTTCTTGCAATGATGCCATCTAAAGTTAAGAGAAATGTGTTTATTAGAAATAATTGATAACTCTACAACAAAGATTCAACATATACCTCAATGAAAACAAGTCTAACTACATGAACATAAAAACAGCTCAACACTATCTGATAAATGTTTCCTCTTATTAGAACACTAAGTGCTATGCAATGCAAACATGAGATACAAAATAATCAGCCATGCATCGCCATCTGCCAATTGACTGATTTTTAGAAAATCAAGTTGGTACAAGTGCTGCCTTCATTATTAGACGGGATTAAAGCTACATATTGGGAGCAACTGACACTGACATGCTGGAAATTGTTGATGGATAAAGCTACTTAAAGCGACAGATAATGTAATGAATAATTCTTGGATGTCTTCCAATGCAAATTAATCTCTTCTTATAGTTTACAACTAACTCATTCAGTTCAATATACAAGAACTCAATTTTCTTTGCAATTCCATTTGCATTCCACCACATGAGTGATATGATTCCAAAGCTTCAGATTTTCGGTAGTATCCCGTAAACTGACTCATAAACGATCTTATGCTTTCAATGTCGTCATTCAAATTCTATTACAATTCTAAACCAAATCAAATCACCATCTCGAAAGCAATCATTACAGTAAAGAACAAATGGACATCAAATGTTCAAGTATCCAATTAACGAATTCCAAGCAAATTCAGTAGACTATCTCAAGATTTCCATTCTCACTGTCTCCACTGACCCTCCATTCCCCTTTTCCACCCCTCCTCTTCAAACGAAAACTCAAACCGCAACACAGTAATTAAATAACGAATTTCAAGCGAGATTAGTAGACTGTCCAAAACCCAATTTCCTAAATCCAATAAAAAAAAAAAGTCTTGCTGATAACCAGAACAGTATTCAAAAAGGGCTCCGAAAGAACAGAAAATCTTCCCAAAAAAAAATCCCCAAATTCCAATCTTTTTTCAGAAATTCTAAAGTTACATAGCAATTCTGGAGAAGCTAAAAAGCAATAATCGACCAGATGAATCCCAATTTTTGTTACCTTTAGAGAAGGTCAGCCCAGAAATCACGAGAAAAACGATCAAAATTGGTTAATTTTTCCGGGAAAAAAATCGATTTTTTTGCTGCTAGTTAAAGAAACCTCCTATTTTCCCTCCCTTTCGTCTTGTGAGGAAAAAGATCGGAACTTGTGGGTTTAATACAGAGAGAGGAGGTGGAATGAGGGGAGTGGAGAGAGGAATCTGCTGCCGCGTCTGGGCGTCTACTTTTATTTATAGATTGAGAGAGGGGTCTGAACTTAGATTTTGAAAGTTTTGGGGTTGTTATTAATATGGACAGATATTGAGGGGTCTAAGCTCCAGTTTCCTTTCTACGTGATAATCATGTGACCTGCACGTGACAGTTTCCAGGTTAGATTTTCACAAGTTACAATACCAATATTTTACTCAGACAAGCATCAGAGACAATGAAGGAACTAAGGGAGGCTGATGAAGACTATGGTCCCCTCTAAATTTTGAAAATTTTAATTTATAGTGTGTAAATAGATATGTAAAATAAAATAAATTTTTTTTAATTTTTTACAATTTTAATTTTTGTTATGAGAGTTTATATATATATATATATATTTATAATTAAAGTTAATATTTGATTTTTTTAGATGTTATATATTTAAATGGATGAAAATTATTTAGAACATAGCATATTAAGAAAATTTTGACCCCTTAGAAAAAAAATCCTGCCTCCGTCACTGATCAGAGAAATACAAAAATAATACTCAACAAAAATATGTTAGTAGTCATTACATCGAATGCATTCGATTGCATTAGAATTTCTGAATTAAAGCACTTAGGAATCTTGCTGCTGTTGGCAAAAATAGGACTCAATTACCATATTGGTGAACCAAATCTTGGCAAGTGCGTAACCCTTTAAACTAATAAAAAGCGGAATTGATGCTATTGCTGCTACCTAACATACTAATATTACTTTACTGATGCTGCCACTATCTATTGGGGAAAAATAATTAACAAAAAAAAAAAAGAAATGTCTGCAACAAAAAAAAAAAAGGGTGCCACTACGCTCTGTCTAAATGATTTTTACTCCATCTATCTATTGCTATGTTGTTTAGATTGTATTTTCTGGAGAATTTTTGAAAAAAAAATATTGTAACACATTTTTGAATGTGATATATATAAAATAAAAAAATTAATTTATAGATGTGCACAAAAATATATTTACAAAGAACAGAAACATTTTTTTTCCAAACATATCAATCCAAACAAAAGATTGATTGATTTCATTGTTGAGAATTGATGGGAGGTCAGGTCAATGGCCTAATGGGCTCATTTTTCACGAGTCGGTGTGGCTCTTGTAAATCACGTACCTTCAATTCGTCGTATTCCTTGGCAGGAAGTATTTGTAATATGGCATTACAATCGTAGTCTACTATCTGTCTACACCTACAATAAAGCCAAGAAAGACACAGTAGTGCACTAGCAACAACACGTGTACCCCAGAGATCCCCCACATTTCTGCCATTGCAACATCCAGCCACTATTTAACCCCCACCCAAATCCTCCCATTAGCAAGTGCTTCAGTCTTTGAGACTTTGACCCACAGCTTACTGTACTGTTAGAGAAATACTTGGGGAGCCCAAAATCCCAGAAAGATTGAAAGGAGGAAAAAGAGTAAAGGAGGAGTCTTTTTCTTAGAACTATTATATATTTCTTCATCGATTCGATTCTGAGTAAATTTGATCTTTCTATTGATTTCTTGGTGAATTCTTGCAGTTTTTCCAAAATGGTACATGGGAAGTCCCCGGATGAGCTTCCTCCCGGCTGGAAGGAGCATGTCAAGGTATCAAACGGGAGAAAGATCAAGGTAATTAAGTTTCTTTCTTCTTGTGTTTTTTGGGTTTCTTTATTTTTGAAGTGTTTTCAGCTGTGATTGTTGAATTCATGAATTTTAAGTGGTCAACTGACCGAGTTTTAGGGTGTTTTGGTGGTTTTTCACTAGGTAAAGCTTATGCATGTTAAGGTTATATGGATAAGGATGCAATCTTGCTTCGTTTAGTCTAGTATGCTTTTGCATAGAAATAAAAGAAACGCGCAAGGATGTGAAAATGTGTGTTTAGTGTGTAAAAGAGAAATGGAACAGGTAGGATGAAGTGGGAAATTTTTGCTGTTCAGTAAAAGTTTGTAATCCTTAATGTAATTTTGGGTGGTAGGTATTTAGTTGTTGAAAGATTGAACTTCATGCTAACTCAAGTTGTTGTCCCTTTTTCCCCCTGATTCTATTGTTGCTGAATCGAGTTCATGACTGGTAGATTAGTTGTTTGTATATATTAAAGTCATCTTTTGAACTTGCATAGATATAAGTAATATCTCCCTCGGCGCTCTTATTTTCAGTGTGATTGAATTGATTAGTTCAAATGCCAAACAAACCATTCAGTAATGACTTTTGAGTCTTCTTCATTGGAGTGCAAAGTATGCCCTAGAACCGTTAACCTGCTTGGGGATAATTATAACACCACTGCTGTTGATATGATAAGATTTATAACGAACTTAAGATTCTGTAAGGAAGGTAACTCTATAAAGGGAAGGTAACTCTATAAAGGGATGTCAACTATTTTGATTTGGGATCAGGGGCCTTAGTAGTCTCTTGCATGGCATGGAAACTTTTTGGGCAGAAGCAAGTAGTAACATGCTAAACACCAGGGTTCTGTAAAATGGTTTTGATTTGAAGAAGACTCTCATTTATTCTTGACTTCTTGTTAGGCTCTTATGCCTGTGACAGAGATGTGGATAAGATAAGAAGTATTTCTCTAAAGGAGGAAAACAAAAAAGGAAAAAGAGAAGCTAGATTAAGAAAGAAGAATGGAGGATAAGTAGTTGATTATAAGATTGCCCAATGCCTTTTGAAGTTTGACCTTTCTTTGACACCTTGTCTTGTGATTTTGTAGTTGTTTGTTCTGTTAGAGTGAAGCTTATCAAATGATTAACTGTATAGGTTCTGCTTCCTGTCGGATGAGTTTTTATTTAATTGGCGGAGCTCCAATGAAAATGTGGAAAATAAGCAATCGTTTGGAATATTAATTCAGTTTAATTAGATTATGGATTAAAAGTTAAGGATGGTTGCATTTTATCCTCCATTACTGAATATGATGGCAGCCTGACATTGTGAGTTTGTGACTCATCTTTTGTGTAGATACAGCAGAATCTGAGCAAGGACAGTTATGTTGATAACTGTAGTTGAGTTGATCATGTAATTTTGTCTCTTGGGTATCTCTTTGCTTCACACTCACATTCCACAGCATGGTAGTGCAGCACCTGTTCTTTATGATATTCCAATTCCGATCTTCAAGGTCATTTCTGTGGTATTTGAGAAGAAATTGAAGTTTATTGCATGCATATGTGTATCTTCATAACCATTAGCTGAGAATAACGGTTATCTTCATAACCGTTAGTTGATGCAGAGATGCTGATTTTGGAGAAAGAACTTGAAACCCTTCTTTTCCTCTCTTATGGAGTTGAGCTCTGGAAATTGAATGGAAAATTTACTTGTTCAATTTGACTTAGTCCGTGTAATTGTTTCCATTTTTAGCAATAGTTAATTCTTGTATACGTTAAGTGGTAAATGACATGCGGCAAAAAATGGCATAAACTTATCTCTGGATTTGCCAAAACTGAATTTCTTTTGCAGTATTACACTGATGATGTAACTGGGCTTAAGTTTTACTCCAAAAAACGTGTCATTAACTTTGTTCAGACAAAGGATGCTTGTCAAGGCACACCTCACTCAGTGAGTGACCATGACCTGAAAAGCAGTTGTTCCAAAACTGAAGCTAGTCCAGTGAGTATGAAGTCCATTTACCTTTGTATTTATTCTTTTATACATGTACTTATCCTTTACCATGGCTTGTTATCCACTAGTCCCAGGTTGTAGTGGAGAAAAACTCTAGCCTAGAATGGTTGCCCCAAGGATGGATCATTGAGTCCAGATATCGAAAAAGTGGTGCAACTGCTGGATCAGTTTACAAGGTACGGAAAACATCCTAATGGCCTTTCTGGACATTCAGCAACCTGACCTTTGCTTGATTCTTGATCACCTTTTTCTGTATGCTGCTATGGAGGAGACTTGTGTGTGGTTTCTTTTTGAGTGTTACAATTGCCTTTGGGCTCAACTGCCATCATGCGTATGAGACTAACAGTTTTTGCAGTTTGGCTAACATTGCTCGGTTGTTTCGTGTGGTGTTTATGTGATTGTTGGGATTATGAATTATGACCACTTTATCTGCTGCAATTGCGTGTTCATCTCAGCTTTAGTTTCTCTGGTTGGTGCCTACTGTCAGCTGATCTTTAGCTTATAGATTAGTTTTCTTCATATTCAAACTAAACTGGTTTATTCCCTTGATGTGCATACCCATTCCTCCAACTATGTTGCTTTTACATACTCAGAATTATGAAAGAGTAGGAAAAAGTGGGATATAGACATGCACAAGATGTTTTGCTATTGATTTTACAGCTGGATCACTGGCATTTTGCTTGGTAGTGTATTGTTGGTGACTGGAAACACCATTTTGATGCTCCATCTACATTGGGTATTGAGAATATTACACTTGTGCTTCTAAATTATTTAATTGATGAAAGAAACTTTTGTAACCTGATTTGCTGTTCGGAAAGGATGTGCATCTGTTGTTTCAGGCTGGTTTTGTAGACCAAATAGCTATCAGTGTGCTGATGCGTTTCTTTCATATTACAGACTTATGTTGACCCATTGACTGGATCCAAATTCTATTCGAAGCCCCAGGTAATGCAATATCTGGAAAGCGTAAATTTCAATGCCTCACCAGAAAAACAACAGAAAGTGAGTTTTTCACTTTAGTCTTTCCTCCTTCTCCAATTCACAGGCTTCTGGTTTCTTTCCCTTTTTATAAGGGGATGGCAGAAAGTAGTAGTGATTTTGATAATATATCGTGGTCTCAGTGTTTATTCAGCTAATATTCCTCCACGTGTCTCAAGTGCTTTCTGGAATCTATTATCTCTTCATCTGCTTGTGATACTTTTTACTTGATTATTGTCATAAGTGGTCGATGCTAATTAGTTGAGGAGCTATAGTGACTCACTTTATGGGTTCACAGTTGTAATCCTTCAGATGAGCAGCTTGACAATGCAAAGCCAAGGCTCATTTAGCTGGCATTTTAGGGGTGCTCATCAGATTCAGTTTTCACTATTGTGCTTTATTTATCTTCCTTACCCCTCAAACTATGTAACACTTGAAAGAGAGGGGATTATTTTTTTTCCCCTCTTGGTTGGGGGTTGGGGGCGGTGGGGGGTTTATGCGGGAGTTTATGCAACTATGAAGGCAATTTTTGCTTTTTCCATATGAGGATTAATGCACTTTAATATATTCTGCCATTATTTCTGTAGGATACTGCAGCATGACCATGGATATTGTCCTTTAGGCTTTTGAATTTATGGCGATTTTTCTCTAGATATTTTGTTATACAAGTTTCAGTAGCTGCTAAAGCATGATTAATGCCATATAATTGTGAAAACTTTCTGGAAGTTTTTAAAAACTGATATTTTATCTCTTACAAGTATTTTCATCTTTCAGGAAGTTAGAGGGGACAACTCATCAAAGCAAGATGCTCCTCAACATTGTGAATCCATGAGCAAGAGCTTTATCTCTGGAAAGGACGACAATGGCATGGGCAAGCCCTTTGTTGAGAATGTTTGTTGTGTAATGTACCCATTGTACTTCAAAAAGATTTTACTCTTTAATGCCCTACAATGATGAAAAAGTTTATACCAAGTTTTAAGAAGTCATATAGTCCGTCTCTCACGAGTATATGCCTTTCAGGAAATCATCGGGGACAACTCTTCGAAGCAGGATTCACCTAAACAAAGTAAATTCACGACAGGCAAGGATCACATATCTGGAAAGGAAGGGAATGGCATTGGCAAGCCCTCTTTGGAGATTGTTTATGATGTAATTTGCCTGTGTACTTCTAATCAATCTAGTTGCTCTTTATGCCCTGTAATACAAAAATTATTGAAAATTTGTGGGAAATCACTTTATTCTCTTATGAAGATTTGTTTTCAGGAAGTTAGCGGGGACAACTCTTTCAAGCAAGATGCACCTCAACATTGTGAATCCACAAAGGGCAAAAGTCACATATCTGAAAAGGAAGAGAACAGAATGGACAAGCCCTTTTTGGAAATTGTACATTCAGTAATGACCCTGTCTACCTCTAATAGATGCTATTGCTTTTAAATGTAATTAAAGTTTTGACGTCTGAAAGGTGATACCTAGGCTGTGGATGAGAGCAAGGTCCTGGATGAGCTTCCGCCTGGATGGATAAAAGAAATTAGAGCCAGAAAACAAGGCACGAGAAAGGACCCGGTAATTTGATTTCTTCTCTTCAATGGTTGTGGTTTTGTACAACTCTCTCTCTCTCACACGCGCGCACCTGTGCTGGGTGTATATTTTTGCATCTATTTGTTTGCACTTGTGAGAATAACTGTCTGATGAATGAGAGTGGCTGTTACAATATTTTATTTATTCTCCTCTATATTCAACACACAATGCAGTAATGAGGATTGGCTTTGGATTCTGGATAGAGCTTGAATTATGGATTTCTTTTTCGCATTCTTTTGCAGTACTATATAGACCCCGTGAGTGGATACGAGTTTCGCTCAAAAAAGGATGCTTTGCGCTATCTGGAGTTTGGAGACATTAGTCGCTGTGCAATCACACCAAAGAAAAGGGACAGAAATGATCTGAAACTGGTTGAGCACGAAGTCTTTGTAAGTGTACACCATGCCTGAATGCCATGATTAATAATGTGTTTTTGTTTCCTTTTGTTTCTATTTTTCTCCATTTACCCAATAACCAGAGGTGGATTGGAGTTGGAAAACCTTGAGTGTCCTTGGCACTTTTTATGAACAACCATTCCAAAGTGCTATTCACTTGATTAGGAGACAATTGACATTGATGTATTCTAATCACATGATTTGCACTGTCTGCCACATTTCTGCCCTAAAAGTGAGAAAAGTAAGCTTGATCTTTCTTCTCTATCTTTCATTTATATTGAGGAGAGTGAAACTATCGACAAGAAGCACACTGTTGTAAGGAAAATTCTGTTGAAGTAGGGAGTGTTTTTTCAGCAGGCAAACTGTCAGAAAAACATAAAAAAAAAATTTTGATGAAGACTAGAAAAACAATATCTAGTGTGAGGAAACTCTGCAAAACTTAGGTGGAAATTACAAGAAGCAAATTGAAACTGTAGGCAAACTTCTAGAACTAGTTTACAAGCACATTTTTGTTGTGGTTGTTCTCTTTTGATTTTCACTAAAGCACTTGGTATCCTTATTGTTTGTCATGTTTTTCTTTTATATGCCCTTTAACAGAGCATGTGTTGCGTTTCTATATTATGAAAGCAGCATATGATAAATTGGAGGTCCTAATAGCTGTACATTACCTGTTGACTCTTGTTAGGCTCAACCTGATGGGAAGAAACTGGGACAAGCACTAGGTGGAGGACAACTTTTTGGTGGTCAGAAGGCAGAGAGTAAGAAAATTCTGTTGTTTAAAATTGAATCATCTTAAATGGCTTGTCAAGTGTCCAGTATAATACCTCCTGCTTCAAATAAAGGACTTACCATGGTGCAGATGATGGAAGCTTTCTTAGAAGCATTGCAGCAGCTCCAGAAGCTGAGAGATCACAGGAAACTAATGCTGATAATAAATCTACTGATGCCAAGATCTCAACTTCAAAAGTTGATGCAGTTCAAGAAATGCAGTTATGCTCTAAAGAAATTAAGTGTGATAGAGCATGGGAAAACCCTCAGCCAAAATCTGAATGCTCTAAACTAGAAATGAAGGCTGTTCATGACATTGGAGCTGTTTCCAGCATTACAACGGCTGTCTCACATGAACAGAAGAAGCCAGAGATTGAGAGTTCAAGGGAAACTCCAAGTAATGATAGATATGCTGATACTAACATCACTACGTCGACAGTTGATGCAGTTGTCCTTCAAATATGCTCAGAGCTAAATAATTGCGATAGATCAGCAGGTAGGTCTCATCCAATAGTTGAAGGTTCTAACCTAGATCTGGAGGTTGATGTTAATGGAGCTGTATCCAGTATTGCAACTGCTCTCTTGCATGAGCAGAAACATCCACAGGAGTATTTAGACACAGGGACACAGATTCAACCCAAAAAATCTAAGAAAAGAAAAGCTCTGAGCATGCCTCCTCGGTCCTCAAAAAGGCTATCAGGACAAGAACCTGAGATACTGCCCAACATGGGTTTAAGTGAGCGAGCTCTTCGAGCTGCTGTTAGAAAGCCTGGTCAAACAGAAACAAACAACAGCAGCTCTGTTCAAACAGTAACATATGTATCGTCAAGCTTGACTCAGAATTCTGAAGCTAATGGAGGGCAACAGCATATTGATACCCAACTACAGAGAGAGATCATTGCAGATCTCACATCTTGTAAAGTAGCTTTGCTAGAAACAGAGATGCAAAACAACATTGAAAAGCCCTTGCAGGAACAGGCTGTACAAGAGCAAGTAGTGGGCCAGGTAAACGAGGCACAAGAGGAAGAAAACCAAAGATCACAAGATTCGCAGTTCTGGTACCCTTTTGGAGACTCTTTTTCTGATCCATGCTATGAATTTGCTTTCAAGACCCTAACAGGTGAAATACCATTGGAGGATACTCTAGCATTTCCGGGCTGCTTCCAACAACAAATTGAGACATCTTTTACTGAGGGGAATGCTAATTTTGGACTGTCTGAGATTGATAAACCCGCCTTGTTCCAGAATGATGTGCCTTCTCATTTTGACTCTGTCCAGCAAAATGCAGCCGTGGAGCAGGTGCAACCCAAATTAATTACCCCACCTGGAAACATAAATTTACCAAGTTGCAGCAGTTTTGGTTCTCAACAACCCAGCTTGGAGGCCAGGAGTAAGGACTATGAGACAAAGGTTAATTCTTGAATTCTGCTGCTTTCTTTTGGGTAACGATACTCTGCCTTACGTAGGCATAAACGCAAATGACTGTGAAAAAACAAATTTTTGAGTTATTACTTTGTGTCTTCAAGTTTTCAATCTTTTGTACCGTATTATTAATCCTCAGTGCTCTCATAGGCAGTTAGCTTAGATGTATCAGGCATTGTAATAGTTGATACAGCTGTTTACCTTTTAAGGTAAAAGGGTGTGAAAATTCAAAATTGAATCCACATTTCTTCTGATTCTTTTCTGGTTGATACTAGTACATTGTGTATGTGCTGCCTGTTGCGGACATATCAATATACGAAAGAGTGGCTGGTGATCATGATTTGCCACCTTAATAAAACGGGGTAGCAATCATGGGTTTCAATTGTCTGAGCGCTATAAGCTCATCTCTGCAAGGTACTGATGGCTGTTCTTAGTCAGTTCACGGACACCTCATATATGCCGTGGTACCTTCGCGCAAATATTTTTGCTCAGGGACTTTTTTTTTTTTTTTAAGAAAGATTCTTGGAAAACAATTCTGTAGTCTGACAATCAGGAGCTGAGTGTATAAATCTTACTATTTGAAACTGTCCCCATAGTATTGTGTTCCTAGAACTTGTGTATGTTTGACAGGTTGCATGGTTTTAAATAGGTCAATGTCTTCCTGGGTTCTTCCTATGGATGTACACCGTACATACAAAGTGCATGCTTAACTTGGAAAATACCATATCATCCAAAACCACCAATAAATTACATTTTTGCTGATGAAAATAATGAGCCCTCCATGATCACTCATTGACAAACGATACAAACACAATCAGCCAATACAAAGGTTTATCTTCATGCAACTTCACGAAACTGTTGTGTAATGAACTCCAACCACAGCCCCGCTCAGCCTCAATACGAGGATTCTTTCCATCCACCATAGCTCTCCTCTTGTGCAGAAGAATCACGCTCCTACCCTTCCTGTGGAAAAATAACACCAGAAAATCAAGTAGATGCGTGCATTACCCATCCAATATGTGTCCTTTGTCTAGCTTGTTTTCTTCTGTTTCCATTGGAAGGTTATCGAAACATTTCTAAAAGCATTTCTTTGTTCAGCAAGTCTAAACGGCAATATGTTGAACGTGTTAACTTACCTCAGGAGTGAAGGTGAGGCCAACTCGAATTTCTCCTTTAAATTCCTCATCTTTAACCACATTGTATGTTGTTGTTGGGATGGCTCCTTCAATAAATGCTGGCTCAAGAGGAATTCTGATAGGCAATTATATAAGATCAACACATGCAAAATCTGAGCCATTCTTCAGTTGACTAAAAATAAGAACTTTATAGTTGGCATTACTGCTCAAACCCCATATCATTGCTTATCGCATCCTAAGGATCAAAAGCACTAAACCTTCGCAAACAAGGAACACTTACCATCTTGAGTGAAATTCAGAAGAGAACTTCTGATTCTTAAATTACCATGCTCAGTGTTTTGTGATTCGGTAAAAGCTAATCAGGACCAAGTAAGACCAACCGCAAACGCCAAAAAACATATCATCTTGTTTAGATCTGAGGGATTGATAAAATTGACAAAAGGAAAAGGAAGCTACTACATACTTTGCCTCTCCCACAAAATCATCCCCCGAACCAGCATCACTATCCAGTATCTTGATTACCAATTCCGGGACACTGTCAGAAATGGTAAATTGGAAAGTCTCGTTCCATTCTGGTTGAGATCCCTGTCCTGTAAAGTTTACTAATTTGTTAGGACAAACTTTTATGGGAGAACTGCACAAATAGTCCCTCACATATTACAAATGTGAAAATTTCGTCCCTCAGATCGAAAATGATCAATTTTAGTCCTTATCAAATAAAAAAGGATCAATTTGAGTCCCTTTTCACTTTTCCGACTGATTTTTGCCCGGAATATCTCACGTGCACACCACGTGGCCAACTTTTCAAGGGTAAAAATGCCAAACCACTTATCTGTTGACTAAAACCAAAATGTAAAGGACGAATACTGCCCAAAAAAAATCTCCATTTTGGTACTAACTCACCGTTCCATCTCCGATTCCTCTCAACCCAAACAAAAAAACTTAATTATCACTACCCACTACCCAGCAGTGGACTGATGTTGATGGAAAGGAGTGTTAGTGACTAAAGCGAAGAAGAAACAGGCATACCAGAGTGATGGACGAAGAAGACATTCAATGGATCCCAAATTACGGTATGTTTTTCTAAACCCTAAACTGTAAAATTTATGGAATGATGTCAGATACTATGTGAATAGTTTAAATACAGTTGAAATAAGCATGATTTGTGCAGTTAAGAAGCATTATTATATTGATTAGGGTTGCTGGTGGTCAATTTTATGTATTAAATTGTTGTAAGTACATGTGGTCCCTTGTATTGTGCTGTGTTGTCGCTTTACATAGATGGGCTGTCGGTCCCAAAACAATTTTTTTGTTGTTAACTGTCTCCTAAATGGTTGGCAGATGGTATGAATCGATTTTTCATTAGGGTCCACTATGGAGGTGAATTCACTGAGTTGCCGAACAAAGAATACCGCGGGGGTAGTGTAAAAATTGTTAACTGTTGCAATCCTGACAGATGGTCTATATGTACACTTGATAGGGTTGCAGAAAAACTGGGTTATCCTGAGTTTACTGTAATATACTATTACTTAATACCCGGGAAGAACATGGAGGATGGGTTAGTGTATGTGTTATGTGAAGATGTTGCTCAGGATTTGGCTAGAGACGGAGTGAAATATGGTTTGGTTGATGTATACTTTGTGCACTTAAAAACCTACTCCATAAGTGAATGTGAAGCTGGACCATGTAAACCAAAAGAGGGGACTGATCCTAAGGAAAATCAACAGGGTAGTAAGGTGCATGAAGAACCTTCTGATGTAGAAGAAATAATGTTGACTAATATTCCTGTAACTCAATCAGAAAATGAGGGTGAAAATGATAGCATAGGTGCTGGTGTGTCAGGAGTTAATAAACACATAGAGGAAGCAGCCATAGGAGAGAACTTAGGTGAAATGCTTTCAGAAGTTGACATTAGAGTTGCTGATAAAGGGGATAGTGCAGCAAATATAGGAGGGCCTGATCAGAATTTTAGAAAAGAACAAGATTGGACAAACTCAGAAGTACAGAATACAGGAAAAAATGCACCTTCTACTAACAAATCACCAAAAGAGAAATCATTAAAGAAAAAATCCTCAACAAATAAAGAGCAGGCTGAAAAAGTTGAGAAAAAGAAGAAGAGTAAGAAGGAGACACATGCTGAGGAAGATGAGGAATGTGCTGATGGTGACAAGTTCATTGGTAGTGACTATGAGTTCAGTGATGAAGAAGACATAGTAAAATCTGTTAAAGACAGAAAAGCTGAATGGGAGAAAATTGCCAAAAATTGCAAATCAAATAAGAGTACAAAGGAAAGAACATGTCAAGTGGAGAATGCTGAGATGGAAGAAGATGCTACTGACTCAGATGAATTTGATAGTTGGTGTGACTCAGAAGTAGAAGAAGATCAGCCAAGAAAAAGAGCTAAGTTTCCAAAATTTAACCTTGAAACTGATATGATTGATCCCAAATTTGAGGTTGGGCAGATTTTTACTTGTAAGCAGTTGTTCATGAAGGCATGCAAGAGCCATGGAGTGGTTCACGAAAGGAAGATAAAATTCAGTAAAAATGATGGCAGAAGAGCTATGGCTTATTGCAAGGACTGTAGCTGGAAAGTTTCTACAGCTGTTATGCTAGACAAAAAGACTTTTCAAATCAAGAGCATGCAAGGTAAACACAGTTGTGGGAGGACATTTGACCACGGACTAGCAAATTCAACTTTTTTGGTTGATAGATACAAAAAGGAGCTGGCTGCCATGGCCGACATGAAGGTGAGTACGCTCACAGATAAAGTGAAGACTGATGTTAATGTCAACATCTCTAGGTGGCAAGCTTATAGAACTAAGAAAAAGGCAGAGAGTTTAGTTAATGGTGAACATGAAGCCCAATACAACAAACTAAGAAACTATTGTAGGGAAGTAAAGAGGGCTAATCCTGGCTCAAATGTTTTCATGACCACTGTTGAAGATGATGAGGGAGAAGATAGGTTTGAGAGGTTGTATATTTGTCTCAATGCATGCAAGACAGGCTTTTTAAGTGGTTGTAGGCCTGTTGTCGGGTTAGATGGCTGCCATCTTAGAGGGCCCCACAAGGGTGTGTTGCTTACAGCTGTAGGAATTGACCCCAATGATCAGTTGTACCCCATTGCCTATGCTGTGGTGGAAATAGAAAACAAGCTGACTTGGAAATGGTTCGTAGGTGAATTGCTGAATGACCTCCAAATCAGAGATGAAAATCATTGGACAATTATTACTGATAAACAAAAGGTATGTTAGTGTATTTTTCTGGGATTTTTTTAAACTGAGTTTGCTAGTTTTAATTTGATGATCTGGTTTCACCTTTTTATTTGTTGAAGGGACTGATTCAAGCTATTCAAGAGTTGCTTCCAGATGTGGAGCATAGGATGTGTGTGAGACACATGTACAATAACTTTAAAAAGCTGCATGGTGGTTTGGCGTTAAAGGAGAGAATTTGGGCACTTGCAAGAGCTCCTTACAAAAATCTGTTCAAGGCTTTGATGGAAGCTTTGAAAGCAGTTGATGAGGGTGCATTTCAATGGTTGGTTGACAACACAACACCACAGCAATGGTCCAGAGCTTACTTCAGAACCTCCCCTAAATGTGACATTTTATTGAACAATCTTTGTGAGAGTTTCAACTCCAGCATTTTAGAAGCAAGGGAGAGGCCTATACTAGGTATGTTGGAAACAATACGACTTTATTTAATGGTTAGAATGGAGAATAAGAGGGAGTGGATGCAGAAGTATACAGGAAAGGTATGTCCCAAAATTTTAAAAAAGTTGGAAAAGGTAAAAACTGCTTCTAGTGCATGTATAGCTACACCTTCAGGGGACTGGAATTATGAGGTGAGATGTATGTATGGGGATAGGTACACTGTGAATTTGGCTAGCAGAACTTGTAGTTGTAGAAGGTGGGAACTAAATGGCATTCCTTGTGCTCATGCAATAAGTGCCATTGCTTTGACAAAGGAGTCTCCCGAGAACTTTGTTCATGAATGCTACTCAAAAGAGGCCTATATGAAGGCATATGGGCCTATAATATATCCTCTCAATGGTGAGCATTTGTGGAAGGATTTGAAACAGGGGCCTGTCCTACCACCTGAAACCATCAAGCTTCCTGGCCGGCCAAAGAAGGTAAGAAGAAAAGAGCCAGATGAGCCACCAGCTACAACAACTTCTCGAGGACAAACAAAAAGACTGTCTAGAGTTGGTCTAATGGATTATAAGTGCAGAAAGTGTAAACAGAAGGGCCACAATAGTAGGAAGTGTCCAAACAGTCATGATCAAGAGAATGTCCAGCAACAAGCTGCTGCGGTTACAAGTAGCTCTCAATCACAACAGCAGACTCCCAACACTATGAATCCTGGTGCAAACAAGCAGTCCCAACCTCAGCAGTCCAATTTCACACCTGAAGCAGTTTTTGGTGCAAGTGGCTCTCAATCACAACAGCAGACTCCCAACACTATGAATCCTGGTGCAAACAAGCAGTCCCAACCTCAGCAGTCCAATTTCACACCTGAAGCAGTTTTTGGTGCAAGTGGCTTGGAGACTGATACAAATGACCAAGTCTTGTTTGATCTCATCAGTCAAATCCCAGATCAACCTACAACCAGCCAACCACCTACTTCAACATTGACAACAAAGAATGCAACATCTCCAGTTCATGTTTCTCTATTTGTTCATACTAATAATAGCATGTTGACTTCTTTCTATACTATTATTTATTTACTTGAATTTCTGGTTGCCAATTGTCAGGGTAAGAAAGTCAAGTACAGATATGGTGTATGTCGGAGATTTGGACACACTCGAAGTAGTTGTGATTCAACATTGGCCTCTCTCTATAAGAGACACCCATGGGAACCACCTGGATTGGCTGTAAGTATCGTCTACTACGTGCATAGTCTAAAGAGACTGCAAAGATATCTACTTTTAAGACTGCAAAAATTGCTATTGACTGTAAGTAATGACTTCTTCATTGTTTTTTTTTTTGTATCAGAGGCCCAAGAATACTGCAAATATATCTACTTTTAAAAGTGCTGCAAAGAGGGCTAAAAAGGCCTAGATGACTGGCCTGTTATTGCAAAGAGGGATGACTGCAAAGATATCTACAAAAGAGTGCTGCAAATGGTGGATATAATAAAGAATCCACAAAAGAGTGTTGCAAATGGATTATTTTTCGCCTTTTTGTCTTGTATTTGACTTCAGCAGACCTTTTTTTGGAGCAATGGAATTGACTTCTTAGTTCATTGCATTTTTTTTTATAACAGGCGTATTGTAATGAATGTACTTGGCTCGGTTATGTACTGTTTTTTTTCATTGCAATGGAATGCATGCTCTTCTTATTTTTGAAGGGACTGATTATTGGTTAGTTGAACCCTCAGCAGATGACATTGGCAGGACTAAAGAATGAATATACAATTATGTTGTCTCCAATTTTGTTTACTGACACAAATATTGAGTAGTTAGTTAATGTTGTTGAAACCTTGCCAAGTTCTGATATGGCTTAATCCTTAAAAAGTTTTTGGCAGGACAGGTTTTAATGTTGTTGGTCTCATATTTGGCTGACTAGACATGGTGGACTGCAATATGAAATCTTGTGTTAATGCCTTCTTCCCCTTTCGGCTTTCTTCCCTCTCCTGCTGTTGCTGCTTCGGTATAGCAGCAGTTTTGACAGATTCTTTTACCTACCAACTCTGCAATATCGCCATTATCATCTGCATTATCTTTCAAGTTAGACTTTTATTCCATCTTATGCTGTAAGCTCATATTCAAGAAAAAATCACAATATACCAGAAAGAACTTAAGCTTCATAATTGCATTCCAACTCCCATTTGTACAATCAACAGGGCCACTAAACGTAACCCAACCTAAGTACAACAAATAAAAGCCACCCAGTTCCCAGTTCACCACCCAGTTCCCAGTTCACCACCTGCACCAACAAATGCCAGTTACAACTCAATCTTTGCTCAATAAATTCTGCACTATGAATACAACAAAGGCCGCAAACAGGAACAATTTCATCATTTTCTCCTTGCGTCTTGTTTCTTCCACCTTTGCCTCCAACTCTCTTAATCTCTTCGCCAATCTTCTTGTGTGTCTCACTAATTTATCGCACCTCTCGCAACTGTTTGTATCATACCACTTGAAATAGCCATAGCCGCCACCACCATTATGCTATTCAAAATTACCTCTTCAAATTTCACATTTTCTAAAAGAAACAGAAATCAGGCACACTTACTTCGTAGTAAGCGCAACCGTAGAACCTCTTTCCTGGATTTTCAGCTGTCCACGACGTCTTCACCCTAGCTGGTACACCGCAATTACAAGTTGGTGGTTCTGCCATGGAGATGAGGTTCAGCTTTTGGGTTTGGTTGAAATGAAGAAGAAGAAGAATTTTGGGCAGTATTCGTCCTTTACATTTTGGTTTTGGTCAACAGATAAGTGGTTTGGCATTTTTACCCTTGAAAAGTTGGCCACGTGGTGTGCACGTGAGATATTCCGGGCAAAAATCAGTCGGAAAAGTGAAAAGGGACTCAAATTGATCCTTTTTTATTTGATAAGGACTAAAATTGATCATTTTCGATCTGAGGGACGAAATTTTCACATTTGCAATATGTGAGGGACTATTTGTGCAATTCTCCCAACTTTTATTTAAAGAAGACAAAGTTACTGATGATCAAACAATGCCCAAAATGCAGGAAATCCCATATAAATATTTCTGATCAAGTTCCCAAAAGCTTAAAAAAAAAAAAAAAAAGAATTGACAAGTTGACTTCACCTGATGCAACACTGCTTTTCTGCTCCTGACTGCGACAGGTGATGATCACATAGGGATCCATATTATCTGCTCAATGCCCAAGAAGAATTACTCAAAGACAACATTAACTAGTCAAAAAAAAAAAAAAAAAAGTGATCCATTTCTTAGGCAAAGTGCTTCTTTTATCCTTTTTCTCCGAAATTTCAGCCATTAGAAAAAACCCCCACATCATTTTTTTCAGATAAAAGGAGTATATTCATCCCAAACAAAACCAAAAAGATCCAAAAGAAGAAAAGGAAAAAAGTGACTGGGATACCAATGACGGCCTGATCAGCAATTTTGATCACACGACTAATTTACTTACTGAGAAAATCAGTGTCCTCGAGGCCCTTAGCATTAACAAGGAGGACTTCAAGAGTTCCTCGTGGCATTTTTCACCCAAATCAAATAAAACAAATTTGGAGAAAAATGGAAAAGACTCAGAAAAGATCAGCAGATTTTCTTGCGGAGGTTTTTTGGACAAAGACGCCAGGACCGGAGACATTCTTTCTTTCGGCTATTTATACGTTGGAATGGTAAAGACCGGTTTTGAACAGTATTGAACCGGGTTGAGTTTGATTAGATGCGGGAATAAACCGAAAACGTGGTTAAGTAGTAGGCATCCAGCGCGACACCAGTGGCGCAAATCCAGGTAGCGATTACTTTGAAAATGGAAGGGGAGACTTTCACGTTTCCATACGATAGGATAGTCGGTCGAACAAATATTTAATTGAGAGATTTGAACTGTTATAGTATCGTATGAACGATACGTTTCACTGGGCACAGAGAGGAAATGCAGAGAAGAGGGAATGGGTGACCAGAATTTATGTTCAAGTTGATGGAAATGATTAAATGGTCATTGCAGCTGGTTTCCCCTACAGTTTCTTGTTTCCTTTGGTGCACTCTTCTGTTTATTTATATTAAACAAAAAATATATAAATATATATATATGTTAACGAGTGTTCAATTCTATTAAATAAATGCATAATAAAATTATGGATGGAATTGGATCTGATTATAACCCAAAAAAGGGGGAAAAAAAAAGAGATCTGAGCCATTAACCTTTAGCAGATTAAACAGAGGACATGGCAAACTTTTGGAGAGTCTTGCAGTTCTTGAAAGTTTTGCACAAAACATAAGGATGCATATATTATGTGTATAAAACAAAACATGAGCTTGGGCCTTGGTGGATTCTTTACCATTCATTGGAGGTCGGTTTGTTTGTCATATTTCCTTTATATCACATCAATATTTCTGTTTTTTATTTTCTTTTTCAGGAGAAGAGATAGGAGGAAAATATAGTTCTTTTTTTTTCATATATTAGTTAATTGTGTCACCATCTCAAGGTGTTGCCATGATTATGTTCACATAGCGTGCAATGTGCTAATGATTAAATCAACGCATTGTTCAACTTTCTTAAGTCTTCATAAACTGACAAACATAAAGGAATGATGCATTGCCTAAAAAAAAAAAAAGGGGGGAGTGATGATGCATACACACCCCTACAAACAACCCCCCCCCAAAAAAAAAAAAAAACTATAATGATGTTGTCTTGTGGAATTCCAAGGTTGGCGAAATCAGGGAAAAAGATAAGGGTTTAGTCGTATTAAAAGATATTGTTTTAGTGCAAATCCCATTGAAGTGCCTGCACGAATGGACCCAAAGACGAGGATTTTTGAATTGTTGCTAACGGTGAAAGGTACATACTCCCAAGGAGTAGGAAAATTAGGAAATTGTTAGTATTGATGGAAGGCGGCCTAGTAAGAAGAATGGAGAAGTCAATTTCTGATGCCGAAATTAGACTGGTGGAATCAAGAACTTAGATGAGGGAGAAGACCAATTCAGAAGTATTAAACCAAGAAAAGGAAAAAATGAATTGACCATTTTAACAGTTTTGCCAAGTCGTCTGCGATTTTCTCAATTCGGAGTAAAAGTTAAGTGGTATACACAAAAACGTGTGTGGACTTGACTTGGGGTCAAGCAACAAGTCCTCTACCAACTAATTAATGCCGGCAAGAATATATATATATATATGGCTAGCATTTCACTAAAGATTAATGACCACGAGTATCAAAGAGAAAAAAAATGAAAAGATGATTAATGACCATGATTTGCTCCTTAACAAAAATTGAAGCCTGTGCTACTCCTAAAACGCTCTGGATCATAACAAACACTATACTTTTTAGTTGACATATGATTACATAGAAGTGTGTTGGAACTTGACAAGGCAAGAAGTGCCTCTAAATGAATAATTGGGCTCTACTAAGGGCAGAAGACTACCCTATAGCTGCCGCCTGCCGGGCAGGTAAATGTACTAGTCTGGTCATCTTTTGGGTAGCTGTATGCATCTGGGCACCTTTCCTTAAAAAATCTGGAATAGTTGGTCGGGCCACAATTGCCGCCTGAGTTGCAACAGTACTGATCAGTCTTGAAAACGGTGCATGGATTGTTGCAACCTCCTGGAGCTTTAAGCACACTTGGGCACTGCCCATTTATGTCGGCGGCGCACCTGATGCCGCCGGTGCATCCAGTGGATGGACGACTAAACTCCATTGGCACATTGAAGCCATCAGTGAGGGAGATGTCGAGGAAGTCCAGGTTATTGAACTGGTTCAGTGCGTATTCTGCTAGAGTATTTGGTGGTGCACCGTAGGCAGTGCACTGAAGAAGTCCACCACAGTCACCGGTCTGACAGCTGCCGCGACCTCTTCCATCGAAGCTGCAATTTGTTCTAGCCCAGATACGACTTCCGGCTGTTCCGGCTGGCACGCTGAGGATCCATGTATGGCCATTATCTAGCCTCTGCCCACCGCCGGGGACCGCTGCAGCCCAAACCGTGTAGTTACAATTGTTTTGGATTTCGAAAGTGGCCGCCTCAGTGGAGGTTGAGAGGAGGGTGATTATTAGAACCGTAGAGGTAAGGAGAAATTTGAGGAATCTCATGGCAGCACAGCAATCAACTATGGAGCCAGTTTTCTTGATTTATTGCTATTACTAATATTAAATACTAGTCAATCTTTTCCTGGTCGGCGTAGGACTAGGGAGATAGATGTACACGGTCACAGACTGGAATGATTGACCTAGAAAAGTCATCATACGAAGTTACATCAAAAAAAATATATATATATAATGAGAGAAGTATCAATAATGAATCTTCTAACTTGCCCAGGATGTTTTTTTCTTTTGGAACAATATCATATCAAGGATGCTAGAATTTCTTCTTTTTTTTTTTTGCCTAGGGATGCCAAGAAAATTGAAATCTAAACGAATTAACCAATTATGTGTTCACTCGTATTAAGGGATTGCAGAATTTATTTATGAACGCGCATTGATAAGTACCATTCCTTAAACTCAAAAGTCAATCCAACTGTCTATTTGATCTTAGAGATGTATTTGTACATCACTACATGATGTGCTGCTTGCAACATAGACGGGAGTGTTTAGATAGCAAACTATCTCAAATAATATTTAGTTTATATCATAAATACATTTTCAATCTATTTTTTTATCTCATATATATCACATTAAAAAAGTGTTACAGTAATTATTCCAAATAATACTTCAAATAATACTCTGTTCAAACAAACCCATGCGATACCATATTTGACTGTGTAGCAAGAATTTTTACTAGGATCTTTGGTATTGGTCTAAGGGCAAGAGACAACCGTAGAGTTGGTTCCTTCAGGGGAAGTGAAAGTGCTATATCATTTAATTTGAGCACACCATATTCGTATGAAGGGGCAGTAAAATCTCCTGATGATGATAAACACTTGATTGAACTATTACAGAGTGTTGGTACTTAACGACTTACAAGTGCCTCTAACTCTAAGTAGTTCGGCTCTACTAAGGGCAAAAGACTACCCTATAGGTGCCGCCTGCTGGGCAAGTATATATACTACTCTGGTCATCTGTTGGGTAACTCAATGCATTCGGGCACATATCCTTAAAAAATCTGGCGAGGTAGGTCCGTTCACATGTGAGGCTAGAGGTGCAACAGTATCCACCAGTATTGAAAACGGTACAAGGATTGTTGCAACCGCCGGGAGCTCTAAGCCTAGGCGGGCACTGTCCTTCTATGTCGGCGGCGCACCTGATGCCGCCGGTGCAGCCAATGGACGGACGACTGAACTCCATTGGCACATTGAAGCCATAAAGAAGGGAGATGTCGAGGAAGTCTTGGTTATTAAACCCGTTCAACGAGTATTCAGCTAGAGTAACTGGGGGTGCATGAACACCGTCGACTGTGCACCTAAGAAGTCCCCCGCAGTCACCCGTTTGACAGCTGCCGGTGCCGTTTGAGTTGAAGGTACAGTTGGTTCTAGCCCATATACGACCAGTTTGACCTGCGGTGGTTGCTGCCACGTTGACAGTCCATGTTTGGCCGGTAGTAAGCCTCCGGCCGCCGCCGGGAGTGGCCGCAGCCCAAACCGTGTAGGCACAGTTGTTTTGGATCTCAAAAGTGGCCGCCTGAGTGGAGGTTGTGAGGAGGGTGATTGTTAGAACCGTAGAAATAAGGAGAAAGTTGAGGAATCTCATGGCAATAATCAACCATGGAGAGGGAGGGGAGGATGCAGTTTTCTTGACTTTTGTGTTATTACTACTACGTAGTAATTACTACTATAGTATTTTCCTGGTAGAATTTAGGAAGATTAGATGTCCCCCATTCAGCTGCTTCCATGGAGCTGCAGACTAGAATGATTGACTGAGAAAAGTCCTCATGTGACGTAACATCAAAAAACCATAGGAAGAAAAGTCTAATGTTTCTGAAATAATTGTTAGGCACCTGCCAAGCGTATTGTGGATCTAAACAAACAAACCCAATACAGGAATTTAGTCCAAAAATTACCACACGAGTTGGTCGTCAGCGTCACTGATGGCAGAAAGTCATTAATAGAGACTTGGTGGACATTTAGGCCCAGTAGCCAACCGGTCCTCGCATTAACTGGATTAAACGGTCTTGGACCGGATTTGTGTGTGTCAATAGCATAAAACGGGCTTAAGCATTCTTTCTTTCTTTCTTTTTTTTCGGAAAAAAAAATATATATTTTGGTCGAGATCTTAGGAGCAGCAAAAGAAAATACTTTAAAGAAATGTCCCAAGACCCAACACGGACATTAACAAATTAATTAATGTAGGCACAAATTAATGCGCCTTGCTAACTCCAATCTTCCCCTTTCTTGTTTTCTTCATTTCCCATTGAAGAAGATTTGAAGTCTCTTTTAAAATTTTTTAAAAAAAATTAAAAGAGAAGGATAGCCAACGAATTTGATTAGCTTTAGACGATATCCTTGTTTACGCAAAAAAGGTATCAAATGGACTTCTAAATGCCAAAGGCTGCCCCCCCCTTTTTTTTTTTTGGGTAACAAAGATATAAGGGATGGTAGAATTTCTTGGGATGCAAAGGATTTTTTTTTTTTTAGGATTCCCAAAAGAAAAAAAAAACCAATTACGTACAATATTACATGCGGACTTAGCCTTCCCATGCAACTTCTCGGAGGTGAAAGAAAAGAAAAAGGAAGAAGGAAGAGGAGTGAATAACATCGTTGCACCGTCATGCTTGTAGAAATCCAAGGGTTTGGCCCAAATTACGTAGAAAGAGATCATGCATTCAGCTGTGTTACTATAAGGGATGCTTAAGTTTTATTCATCAACGTGCATTATTAGCTACTTACACCCAATCTCAATCCAACTGTATATTTGGACTTAAAAGAAAGATGCAGTTGCACATCACTACATGTGCTGTTGCAACATATTATTTAGCGTCGGGTACTATATTTGACCATGTAGGAAGTAACGAGAATTTTTAGGATCCTTGGTATTGGCCTAAGGGCAAAAGACAACCCTATAGTTGGTTCCTGCAGGGCAAGTGAAAGTGCTAGTCTGGTCATCTTTCGGGTAGCTGTATGCATCTGGGCACCTATCCTTGAAGAACTTGGAATAGTCAGTCGCACTGCAGCTGCCTGAGTTGCAGCAATACTGATCAGTCTTGAAAACAGTGCATGGATTGTTGCAACCTCCTGGAGCTTGAAGCACACTTGGGCACTGCCCATTTATGTCGGCTGTGCAGCTGATGCCCCGGGTGCAGCCATTGGATGTAGGGCTGAAATCCATCGGCACATTGAAGCCATCAACAAGGGAAATGTCGAAGAAGTCCAGGTTACTGAACTGGTTCAATGCAAATTCTGCTAGAGTATTTGGTGGTGCACCGTAGGCAGTGCACTGAAGAAGTCCACCGCAGTCACCGGTCTGACAGCTGCCGTGGCCACTGCCATCAAAGTTGCAGTTTGTCCTACCCCAAACGCGACCTCCGGTTGTGCCGGCTGCCACGTTGAGGGTCCATGTTTGGCTATTATCTAGCCTCTGGCCACCGCCGGGGACCGCTGCAGCCCAGACTGTGTAGGGACAATTGTTTTGGATGTCGAAAGTGGCTGCATGGGCGGAGGCTGAGAGGAGGGCAGCAATGAGAAGAGTGGAAAAGGCGAAAGAATTGAAGGTTTTCATGGTTAAGGAATGGAGAATGTTGTGCTTGTATGAATGAGGCTTAAGAGAATGGGTGGGTATTTATAGGATTTGTGGGCATACGGGACTAGTGGGAAAGTCAGGCCAAAGTTTCTATCCTAATGTCATTGGACAATTTGAAATGTTATTTCCAGTATACTGAATGGGTGGATAGATTGACTAATCACTGGCAGTCTTGGAGAAGAAAATTCTTAGTTCTTACTTGGGGACGGGCAGAAAAGCTAGCATTGAAAGACTTGGGGCCCATTTTACGACCACGTTTCCAGAAGATGGCCCAGAAAAAAAGATTTATTTTTTTTAATTTTCTTTCTGTTGAGCAAGAGGGAATTATTATGCATTTTAGAATACAATTTGGCGCTTTACTGACATTCCACTTACCCAAAAAAAAAAGTGCTTTACTGAGTTTCAAGTGGCAAGCTGAATATTTTTGTGAAGTACTCCAGAATCAATCCTCTAGAATTTTATTTTCTTGAGCTACTTTTTTTTCTAATATTTAGGAGGATCAATAATAGTTTCCCACTTACTTTTTAATGACTCGGATTCAATGTTGATTACAAATAAAACATTTTATTAGTTAGACTATGCTTCGTTGTCTTATGAACCCCCGCTTACAGCGCCCATGCAATGAGAGAGAAGATAACAATCCATCTTCACTGTTTACATCTATTTTCATCTTTTATTTTAGAGTAATTCTATTTTCTACGATTGGAATAAGCGGTACGTACTTATTGCAACGACGCGTACTTACCTTTCATGCCGCCCATTGTGAATTACGTAGTAGAATTTTTCAACAAAGAATGCCAGCCATGGTAAAACGCACTATATATTTGTTTCTTTAGTAGTATGGTTCCCATGGGAACGGGCCCGTGATGCAGGAAACTGTTAAAATCAACTCCGTTTATGTTTATTTGCAATTTTTTTTAAAAAAAAAAAAAAAAAAAAAAAAACTTTAGATTGCATTTACCACTTCTCTTTCTACAAATCTCGCTTTCTTGATTAGGATTTGCTATTAAAGATTCAAATAAAAACTAATCTTTCTAATTTATTGCCTTGACATATTTGAGATTGGATATTCTGTAGAATATGCTCGTGTTGCATCACGGATTAATTAAGCTTCGTTCGTTCAGTAATTTCTGCTTGACACGAAGGTTGGAATATATCAACTCGATCGTATTACCTCCAATGCTGGGGCGTAAATTGTTGAACCTTGCAAATGCCGGTCAGTCGTGGAACAAGAAGGATTGTTGGAACAGTCAAATTGTCAAAGGATGATAAATTAAGTTATTATCTTCTCTACTTTGGCCTGGTATCGATATCTGGACCGTTTCTGTCCATCTGACGAGAATTAGGAAAAGTATGGCAATGTTACCTTGGTTCCCACTTTTTCATCTTTCGTGGTTTAAGTATCAATAAAACTGGAGGAGAAACTAGAAAAAACAGAATTTGATTATGACACAAATGGAATATGAGCTTGAGACCTTTCACAGAATGAGAGAAAATTTTTGTAAGATGATAATCCAAAAGTTTTATCATCATGGAACCCTTTCCACTCATAGTTTTGCTCCTTTTGATGGACTAACTTTGTCGTAGGTGTAAATTTTTTTATTTTTTTTGTGACAAATTTTTATTCTATGTGTACAAAAAATATCCTTCCCCTTATGAACAATAAATTATGTGACATGAATGTAAATCCACTTCCCGTGTTGGAAAGAAGTTTTAAAAATCTATTTTAGTGCGTTACTCAATCCTTGAGAAAATGATGAGTTACATAACCAATGATCTTAGCTCAGCAATAGGAAGTGGTATTATTATCCTCTTATTTTGTAATTATTATTATTATTAATCTAAAGGAAATGGATACGAAAGGGTCAAAATTAAACAAGCCCCGTGGCGGTAAGGGAATTCTATTGGCAATCTAGTTCTCTCTAAGCTAAGACTAATCCATCTTGACTTTCAATAATCACTACTATTATCCAAGAATATCTATTCTCTTCTTTGTTTCTTTAATTATCCATCTTGTTGAATGAGGTGTTTCTACAAGTTTCAAGGGCGGTGTAGTTTAAAGAATCAAACACGTAACTAATATAAAAGGGTCTAGAAACTAAAAAAAAAAAAAAAAAAAGAGCAACAAATCTGCAAAAACATTAAAAATAACATGTCCAAGCTATAAAAATTTTCCAATGACAAAAAACAAGGGACAACAAGCCACAAAGGAGAGCTAATCTTACGTACTCTCAAGCATTAATGGCAAAAGCCTTTGTCCCGCGGACCCAACCACCTTCCCCTTCTTCCCCACCTTCGAAGAAGAGCAAAGATAAAACAAAAAAGATGAAAAGAAAAGGACACCTTGCACATGATCTTGTCCACTGGAATTCCAAGGGTTCGGCCGAATTAGGTCGAAAGACTCTGGACATATTGACTAATTTGTTCGTATATACTCTCCTTATTAGGGGTGGCAATTCCTGACACGACCCAAAAACACGACACGAACCTAACACGAAATTAATGGGTTTGGGTTGAGGTTTTGGGAGTTCGGGTCAGAATCGGGTCGAACCCGATGAACCCGAAAAGAAAACAGGTCAATTTCGGGTCAACCCGTGGTGACCTGATATGACCCGATGTGACCCGTTTACGAATTTAAACTAATTTAATAAACATAAAAATTATTTTATCTAACTAAACTAAATTATTCTTTATTTCCAAAGGCATTAATTACTTAATCCTAAATGAATTTATTTAACTTGTGTGAAGTTAAAATTATTGTATTTGGACAAATAATATATTATGTTATTTTTTACTTTTATGCTGTTTTATTTTATTTTATATTTGGTTTGGGATAAAACACTTTTATGGTGTCTAATTTATTTTAGATTTGGTTAGAAATTATTTATTTAAATTTTTATTACTTGATGATGTAATTAATTTTGTGAAAAATTGATTTTATTAAAAATTACAGTGATAAATTAATAAATTAAAATTAAATTTCGGGTCATTTCGGGTCGACCCGCCAACCCGTCAACCCGAAATTTTCCGGTTCGTGTCATGTACCCTGACCCGTTTCGGGTTGGCGGGTCGGGTTCGGGTCAGCAGGTTCTTTGTTATACTTAAGCCTCAACCCGACCCGCCAACCCGAACCGACCCGTTTGCCACCCCTACTCCTTATCATATGGATAAGAATTCCAGGGCTGGCACGTCAGTCAGTTGTTTACTGGCAATGAAAGCTGCAGCTAAAAGAAAAGGAAGAAGAAGACGAAGAAGACTTCAGGAGATTTCGAGCGGAAGAAAAATTGCAGATTTTACATTTCGAGATATCACAACGGTCCTCACCTCAGCGCCGCTTGAAAGCAGCAGCTGCCTTTCTTTGCCACGTAGAGTAGAATTTTCTTCGATAGGTCACTGATTGCGGAAAACATAGAATAAAAGTATTCAGAAAAATCAGCTGATCATAACTACATAGGAGGATCTACACGTAAGTAAGTCAGTCGGCATGGAGGAACTAGGGTGGTATTGGTGGGGAGGGACCGCCGTCCCAAATTGTGGAAAATTACTTCATTTTTCTCTTTAGAAGTTAAATTTTTTCTTTTTGTAAATTCGACCTTTTGTCTCTACAAATAATTTAATACTTGTGGTTAAGGCACACCCAATGTGTGTGCTACTAATAAAAAGATATAAAAAAATGATTAGTATTATTTTTTTGTTGAAAAATAGTAATTTAAAATAGTTAAATTGTTGTATTATTTTTTTATAAAAAAAAAAGGTATTTTTCTGTTAGGGAAGTGATAGCTAATTCAACAAATTAATATGAGTTAAAGTGATGTAATTCTCTTTAGAAGTAAGGATAGATTTGGTAATACATTAAATGACACAATTTTTTCACTCCAAACCCCTCTCTCCTATTTTAAGGAAATTTTCTGGTTTTGTTTATGCTGGTGAAAATAAATTAAAATTTTAAGTATCAAAAATTCAAAGAAAATTTTTGTTTTCACCCAGAAAATTTATGTGTGTGCCCCCAATGAAAAATAAAATTTAACTTGCAATTTAGAAAAAAAAAAAACTTTCTTTTGGCCCCAAAAATCTGTATGCAAACATATATATATATATTGTATGTATATGTGTTTATAATAACTCTTTGTAGAAAATTCAAGTCAAAATCACAATCCATTACTTCGACGATACCTAAAATACAAACCCAATTCTATTAATACAAGTTTAGTCTGCTAGTGCGATTTCCAATATGAAAAAGTTATGAGTTATTTGGTGAGTACGTACAGATCTACTTGCTATTATTTGGGATGCGGATCTTAGGGTCCGTTTGGTTGGGAGTAAAATGTTTTTCTTGGGAAAATATTTTCCATGGAAGTACTTTTTCAGGAAAATCATTTCTTTTTCATCATTTTCGGGTGTTTGGTTAGCCTATTGAAAATATTTTCTAACTTCATTTTCTGGTGTTTGTTTAACATTTGAAAATATTTTCCAACTTTGGAATATTGTCTTTCTTACCTCTACCTTTACTTTTTACAAATTCTAATCACATATTCCTTCTTATAGAGAATTGAAAATTTTATTCCATTGTTTAGCTTTAATAAAAATCTTAGGAAATTGTATATACGAAGAAAAAAAATTCCTTAATAACAATACTAGTGGAAATTGATTTTTCCACTCAATGTAAATATTTGGGCTACACCTTTCTTCTCCTACCCAAACCATGTATTGTCTATCTAGTGTCAAGTGGTTCAACCATTCTTCGGTAATTGGTTCCTGCATAGAGACAAAGAGTCTAAAAAGCCACCCCTTCTTTTTTGAGGCATTTGCTCTGCTTCATCAACTATGCCCTGTAATCTCTTGACTCCAATAGCTTCCAACTATGCCATAGTTTCTGCTTAAGCAGTTTTCCACTAATGAACGCAAGCTTATTTGTCTCTATCCTAGCCTGTGGAGCGCAAGCAGGCAAACATGTCAAGGTACCCAGTACATGAGTTTAAAAACATTTCAGCTGCTCCCTTCCAGTGTATCTGGACTTTAGAGTTACTCTGACAAACTATAGTAAGGAAAGTTCTTGTCAGATAACAATCAACTAAAATATCAAATGACATCATAATGTTACCATGACATGACCATTAGTCGATCCCTGAATTAGATGATCCAGTAAGCATGAAAACCATTAGAACTGCTCTTACTAGATTACATACAACATCTTTTTTCGTCAAAAGAATCTCATATATTAAAAATCTGTATTAAAAATCTCATATATTATGATAACTCTTTGTAGAAAAATCAAGTCAAAATCACAATCCATTACTTTGACGATGCCTAAAAATACAAACCCAATTCTATTAAATACAAGTTTAGTCTACTAGAGAGATTTCCAATATGAAAAAGTTAATGCTTTCATATTGTGTTATTTAGTGAGTACATATATTATTTGGGATGTGGATCTTAATGTCTAATTCTATTGGTCGAACTAAACTATTTTCATTTTATATTGTGCCTCAACTGGAATAATTTTTAATTCTACCACTGTATAACTAATTTCCTAGGATAATAGCTATAATGACTAGCGTTTGATACAATTGAAATCTTAAACTGCTCTTCAAAGTATCTCTTGTGAACATGTGGGAAACAAATCTCTCTCAAAGAGAAAATGAAGCAAAAGGTATAAAATTCTCCACAATTTTTTTCGTGTGTTCTATTATTCTAAAAATTGTACATACAAAAACATGTTAGTGATTATAAACTTTTGAGTAGGATTTTGCAATTCTTTGTATAGCTAAAGAAGAAGCAGCCACAATCACATTATTGTATTGTTTATTAAACTTCACATTGATGAGTCCAGACAAATATTAGATGAGTAGAAAACGAGGAAAGACGATTTAGTAGGAAATATTATGTTGCCAGATTGACATATTAAATACTCTAATTCTCAAGATTATACATCCAAACTAAGCACGTTTTAAGAATACTTTCTGGATAGCATATTCGGAGGACTGACTGGGAAAATGAATATTGTTTGGCCTTTTAGTTTCAACTTTAAGTGAGCTTCGTTGAAGTGATCCGGACTTAGGGACATATATTGGCTGTTAGGACTGCTTGTCGATCAGTACTCTCTTAGTCTGCAGTTATTGGATGTAGGACTAAACTCCAGTGGGACGTTGAAGCCATTAACAAGAGAAATGTCAAAGATGTCTAGGTTATTGAATTGATTTACTGCGTATTCCGCTAGGGTGTTAGGTGGTGCACTGAATAATACCATTGCAATCACCAGTTTGGCGCCAACAGCGTGCCTTTTGAGCTGTTGGTAATCCCAAGACTTTGACTTTAAAGTCTTGAGACACTAAATTGTGGTTGTCGGCTTCTTTCAATGGTTGCATCAAAGCTGCAGTTGATTCTAGCCCAGATATGTCCTACTGTGTTGGCTGCGACAAAATTTTTCTTGATAATGAAAGAATCCATATACGGAAAGAGTTTATCTAGCAGATGAGGAAACGACTGTTCCCGAATCAAGTTCATACTGCATATTCATCTGCCTAGACCGATATGAGATAATGGTTGGCAAAAGGGTGGGATTAACATGCATGGTCAATTACCACAAAAGAAGATACTATACTAATCGAGACCTGTTATCTGTTCAAGGTAGATGTGAATGCAAATGAATATGCATATTTAAATGGATCAAACTCTATACATTGAATGTCCCGAAAATCCAATTTAGTTGGTCTAGAGACATTAACAAGATGATTTTGAAGTCTCTAGTTCGAATCTCAAATCCTTTTTTTTTTCTCCTTTTTTCTTATAAGGTTTGGATCTTCTCTTGAACCCGCCATAAAAAAAATTGTACATTGAAACGTGTTCACACCAAAAAAACACATAAATTAAAGAGAAAGAGATGTACATTTTTAGGAAGAGTTTGTCGCTTATAATGTTTTATTGCAATTGTGAGATAGAGAACCCACTATAGAGTTTCATATTGATGAACGCGCCTTCGATCACCCGAGCAGGATAGTAATAGGGTCTTGCGTAAGAATTAAACTGAAAATTGAGATAGAAAATAGGCTAGACCATATTCTTTTTGTAGGCAATTTACTAGGGTAATCCTGCGCCAACAAAACAATTGCTGTGAAAAAAAAAATTGTGTGGACTTGAATCCCTTGTTGTAAAAGACTATCAATTTCTCTTATGGGGGAATTAGTTTCAAATCGTTTCGATTTTCCACTTCTTCTTCAAATTTTATATGTATATTCTTTCTATTCAACTAAAATATTGAACCTTTTTTTTGCCTCAAAAAAAATTGAACCATTTTTTCTTTCGAATAACTCACACATTCGACTTGAGAGGAAGAAACTACCGATCGAGGAAAAAGAAATAATTCAATGAATATTAAACAGGTTATTAGAGTAAGAAATAACACGAACATCCAGTAGCTATTAACTTTATTATCAGTTCATAGTTTTTATTTGAACTGAATATTGCATTTGCAGATGACATTATGTGTTGTGTCCAGCAAATTATTGTGCCATGCATGTATAAATATTTAACTAGTCTCAAGCAAGTCTTTGTTTTAAGGATCTTTTCATGGGCAAAAGACAACCCTATAGTTGGTTCCTCCTCGGCAAGTGAATGTGCTAGTCTTGTCATCTTTCGGATAGCTGTATGCATCCGGGCACCTAGTCTTGAAGAACCTGGAATAGTCGGTCGGCCCGCAGCTGCCTGAGTTGCAGCAGTACTGATCAGTCTTGAAAACAGTGCATGGATTGTTGCAACCTCCTGGAGCTCGAAGCTGATTCGGGCACTGCCCATTTATGTCGGCGGTGCACCTGATGCCCCGGGTGCAGCCATTGGATGTAGGGCTGAAATCCATCGGCACATTGAAGCCATCAACAAGGGAAATGTCGAAGAAGTCCAGGTTATTGAACTGGTTCAGTGCGTATTCTGCTAGAGTATTAGGTGGTCTACCGTAGGCAGTGCATTGAAGAACTCCACCGCAGTCACCGGTCTGACAGCTGCCACGGCCGTTTCCATCGAACTTACAGTTTGTTCTAGCCCAGATACGAGCTCCGGCTGTGCCGGCTGCCACGTTGATGGTCCATGTTTGGCCTCGGTCTAGCCTTCGACCACCGCCAGGTACCGCTGCAGCCCAGACTGTGTAGGGACAATTGTTTCGGATGTCGAAAGTGGCAGCATGGGCGGAGGCTGAGAGGAAAGCAATGATGAGAAGAGTGGAGATGCTGAAAGAATTGAAGGTTTTCATGGTTAAGGAATGGAGAAAGTCGTGCTTGTATGAATGAGCAAGGCTTAAGAAAATGGGTGGGTATTTATAGGGTAGCGGGCGACAATGGCATGGAGGGCCAAAGTGTGTAATGTCACTGGTAAATCCGAAATTTTGTATTGAACAGCCGGATAGATTGACTAAAAGTAGTCCAAAATAATCAAGGTGGACCCTCATTAACTCTGGCAAACTGTTACTAAGATGCTTGTGCTTATCTGCAATTTTGTTTAAAAAATAACTTTAGATTGCATTACTACTACTCTTTCTCTAAATCTTTCCTTTCTTGATTGGGATTTACCGTTAAAGATTCAAATAATAAAACTAATCTTTCTAGCTACTATATATTAAAGATTCAAAACTTCTGCTTGATCTGGTGGACCTCTCTAGCTACGTGAGGAAATGGACACAAATAACGAGGATGGAAAAGTCCAACCTGGAAGTGCCCCCCCACAAGGTATGAACAGACGAAAAGTAGTACTCTAATTCTGGCGCAGTAGATGTATATCCATAAATAATAATGATAGGACAAGGCGGAGTCGTAATGGTTGAACCTTGCAATTGCCGGTCACCCGTGGAATAAGGATCGTTGGAACAGTCAAATGAATGAAATGATGAAGATGACGAATGAAGAATTATATCTGTCCCTACTTTGGGCTGCTATGGATGACTGGACTGGACTGTTTCCGTCCCTCTTATTTATAAGGATTAGGGAAAAATATCGCAATGTTTTTTTTTTTTTTCCTTTTTTTCTTCTTTTGTAGTCTGTGCGTCATTCAAACTAATGGTATAAAATGAAGCAGATCAAAACTAGAACAAAAAAAATTTTGATTATGACACGAATAGAATATTAGCTTGAGAGCTTTCATCTTCTGATAAGATGGTAATCCAAACGTTTTATTAGGGGACACTTTCTACTCACACAGTTTTGTAGTTTCTTTTTGAAGGGCTGATTTTGCCGTGCATTATAGATGCAAAGATTTTGTTTTATCACAAAATTTTATTCTACGAATAGAGAAAATGATGAATTACATAACTAATGGGCTTAGCTCAACATAAAAAGTGGTATTATTCTTGTAATAATTATTAGTAATATTATTATTATTCTAAAGGAAATGGATATGAAGTATCTTATAAGTGAATTTTTTCTTCTCTGGCGTTGTGCTTTTATAACTAGACTTCATATTTCCGTCCCATGTATTCTCTTCTTTGTTTCACCATGTTATAACTCTTCAGTTGTTTTCCATTTTAGAGTAATTCTATTTTCTACAATTGCAGTAAGCAGTTAGAGAAAATTGGATGTAGCAATGCCATTTTGTTGAGCATTTTATTTTATTTTATTTTTTCTTTATTACTGTCTAACTCGTATCTTTATTTCATGTTGAGAAAATTTGGATCACTGCCTACCCACCTTTCTGTTAATGGAGGACTTGGAAAGTTTTCTTGAAAATAACTTCGATATAATTGCTCTATGCCGATGGGCCAATAGATTGCAAAGAATGTGGAGATTTGCCATGTAGAATTAGTGAAAGTATCAAGGAGGCGAAGCTTTCCACCATCCGCACACACTAAAGGATAATCTTGTGGAAAGACATTTGTGATGAAAGACTTCTATGTCTGCCATGTTGTCTGTTCTTGTTAAATGCTTGTTCTTTTGTTTGTGCTGCCTTTAACCCAATGGAAGCCTTAATCCTATATTCAGCTATGGTGTAGCTAAAATTAACTATTTTTTTAAAAAAATTTAAAGAAGACTAAGACTCTAAGTCTTTCAAGAAGAAAAGGAATGACTTGAGGGTTGCATTGGGACGCATTTGGGTCGAGTCAGAATTCGATTAGTGACTTGAGAGTTGCATTAGGGGTGCATTTGAGTCGAGTCGAGTTCGAATAGTGTACTACTTGATCTCGATTCGAGATAAAATAATAACTCAAACTCGTCGAGCTTTTAAAAATTGAGTTCGAGTTCAAACTCGATTTCAATTTACCTTACTCCCGCTCGAGTTAATTAAACAGAATCAAGTCAAATTAAGTTCAATTGAATCTATTCGAGTGTAATCGAATTTAATCAAACCTATTCGAGTCTAATCGAACTCACGTAATAAAAAATTAATATTTTACATATACTTTTAAATAAAGGATATTAATGACATTTCACAATAATAATTATAAAAAGTTTAAAATATATATTATAAAAAGTTTGATTAGGCTCGAGACTTTGAGTACAAAATATTGGATCTCAAATTTGAACTCGGTCAAAATGAGATCGAGTCGAGCTGTTGATTGAATAGTTTGCGAGGTCGAGTCAAGTTACTTGGTTTAACATCACCCCTAGTTATATAATATTATGATCTCAATAGGTCTGTCTATTTACCAAAATTTGCAAAAAAAAAAATCCAAATTTATTCTACTTACATCATAAATATAAATTTTAATTATTTTTTTATTTCATATATATTACATCACAAAGAGTATTATAGTGCTATTTTAGATAATTTTTTTCATATAATTTCCCGTCCAAAGCGAAGGGACCCATTGTTGTTTGACAAATGTTACCATCAACCAAGTCGGCTCTATTGGACAAACACGGAAAATACAAAGGGTATCCAGCCAATGACTGGACTAAGCCATCTATTTCGAGGGCAGGCAAAGAGCTCTTCGATGCCTGGGCCGACACTAAAAGTTTTGAGGACCTCAAATGGCCCAATAATGGAAATGTAAGTGGACTGAACCGACCAGAGTTGGTGTGCCTTAAGTCTCACGGCCACCATGACAATTCCAGTTGTCGTAGCATAGGGTGACTTTTACCATAAACTAACTCCTTTCTTTTTCACCTATCGATCCAATTTATGTTAGCAAAACAGGCTGCTATGGTTTAAGAAACCGAGAACGCCCCAATAAAAAATGTACGTTACGCATTGTAATTTCGTAATATAATATAAACGGTTCATTTAAAGCAAATTTAAACCAAGTTGTTAGTAATACGTTTCGATGGTATTTATCACACTTGCTAGACATTTATTCAAATAACAAAATTATACTTAATATGAAGTATTCTATTAATTTCACAAATAAATATTATGGTTTAGATTCATTAATCGTTAGAACTTAAAACTAGAGATGCAAATGGATCGAGAACTTATTCGGTCAAAACTCGAACTCAAACTCGAGTTTGAGCAGTAGCTCAAATTCGAGTCTAATATATGAAATTTGAAAGTTCATTGAGTTTAATCGAGATCAATTAAGTTATTTATATATATATATATATATGGTTTTTTATTTTTAATTTATTAATATGAAATGTCTATTTGTTCTTTATTTAAAATTATATAAAATATAAATTATATTGTTAAACTCAATTGAACTCAAAATTAAGTTTGATTAGGCTTGATTTGCATGACCTCGAGTTTGAACTCGAATAAAGCAAAATAAAATCGAGCTTTGAGAGTTGGAGTCCAAATTTTTTAACTCAAATCGAACTTGAATAGTACACTACTCGAATTCGACTCGACTTGATTCAATTGCATCTCTAGTTAGAACAAGTGATTTTCATTAATTTTAAACATCTAACTCGATTTACACAAGCTCTAAATAATCAAATTGGCATTACTCCTGCTATCCAAATCTACGAGTAACAGTGAAATGATTGATTCGATAACACTTTGGAGTTGATAATCATTATAAATCTTAATCTCACATATGAAGGAGAGCAATTGCCCCTTAAGAAGCTTAGGATGCATAATGAGGATTAAGCAAAGGAGTTTCTACAAAATGTAACTAATTTATTATTTTAATAGATGCACTAGTAGACTTCCTATGGGAGTCGGATGGATAAGTGTTTATTCTGCTCAAGAATGTAGTTAATTCAGGTTTATGTCCGAATACTTTAAAAACAAAAGAAGGTTATATATATATATATATATATATATGAAATTTCCACACTATTTAATTTGAAACTGTTGAAACAATAACGGTTAATGCTCCAAAATTTTGATAGATTTGAGTGTTGGGGAAGAGAAAGATAAAACTCAGAATTAGGCTTTCATAGTATTTAAGATTTTTTAATTCCATTAAACTATTAAGTTAAGATTGACAATATGCAAGATACTAAGATAACCACAACCTATATATAAGATAGATATCTTCATCATATTTATGAAGCCTTAACTCACAAATGTGTGTGTGTGTGTTTTTTTTTTTGTTTTATTATCTTACCTTTATTAGCTGTTTCAACCTTAAATAAAGTCCTTAATTGTGGTCGATAATCAGTAATCACTCCCTATCTCAAGTCTCAACGCATCCAAAAAAATCACTCCCTATATATGTAATCTTTTTCTTTTCATATATATATATATACACACACACACATATGAACACTTGAAGTAGAATACAAAGCCAAAAAATTAAAAAAAGGAGACAATGAACGAAAACACAGCTTCAGTCATTACTCAATTCTTACGTGAAATTGAACCGTTAGGGAACTTGTACAAGAACAAAAAGAAACCTTAAATAGGGAAGGTAAAAATGTTACAAAAGTTCGAAAATAGGGAAGGTAAATGATATTTTCTGAACTTTAGAGGGGCTAAGTGACATTGTAATAAACCTAAAGGAGGTTTCTGAAATTACACCGTAAAAAACACACACTCACCCACGCACCAGTTACAACAACTTCACTCACAGCGTACAGTACAGTATAAAATACTTTACTGGTACAGCGGTGGAATCAGTACAGTAGTTGCGTTTGGACTCTTGTTTTTATTATTTGTGCTTTCCCGCTACTTCGCGTCACTTGCAAATACTCTCTCTCTCTGTCTCTCTTGCTGCAATATATCTCTCTCTCTCCCCTCTACTCTTCCTCTTCATTGATTGAACCCTATCCCTCTTCCTCAAGTCGTTCATTGGGCTCTTCTGTTGTTCCTTATGTCTTTTTGTCTGGTATATTTTAACGGTTGATTTTATTGATTTATTTATGTGAACAATTCTCATGTTTCTTCGGGATTAACGGATGTAAGCTGTTGATCTGGACGCTTAATTTTTTGTGTTGTTCGGTTTATGCTAATTCTGAATTTGTTTCTCTGATGGCTTTCTGGTTCAGAGTTTTGTTTAATCTGTTCGACTGCTGACAAAGATGTAGGGAATGTTAAAGGATACCATAATAATTGTTTTTTATCCAAACGTTTTGATTATTTGCCTTTCTTTTAGTTAAAGAGCATGGAAAATGTGAAACTTTTTATATTCTTTTCTACTATGCACTAAGAAATGTTGTGATTTTGTAGCTTTGTGGTTGTTCTTCTTTATTTTTTTTGCGTTTTTCTGATATTTTATAATTGCAATTAGATATTGTTTAATTGAGAAAGATTAATTCTCTCTCTCTCTCTCTCTCTCTCTCTCTCTCTCTTATAGTTTTGTTTTCGTATTTGGATGTGATCAGCACCATCTAACTTGAGTTGTGTTATGCTTTTGTTGATGTTTTGAGGTTTAGTCACTGAGAAATGTTGGAGAAGTGGGATGAAGATGATGATGTTTCTTACATCAAAATTTTTAAAGAAAGTTAATTTTGATTATAATGTAATTGTTTGAATTTGCTGCGATCACTTCACTTCTACCATGCAGCTTCTGTCCCTTGATGGAAATAAGAGATCTATTTAAGATGAATCGTGGTTTTCTTTATGTGTAATCCCCTTTATGTTGGTTTCTTTCAAGGTAAATAGTGTTAATTGCTTATCATGATGAAAAGGCGAATCTGTTCGGATGAATCGCGGTTCTGTTTGTGTTTAATCTTTTTGGTTGGTTTAACTTTCTAGGTGAATCATGTCAATTACTTACCATGGTGAGTAATGGAATATGTTTAAGACCAATTGCAGTTTCACTGATCTTTATTCCCTTTTGGTTAGTTTGAGTTTATAGGTGGATAGTGATAATACTTACCATGATAAGAAGGGAATCTGTTTTAGATCAATTACGGTTTCATTTGTGTGCTATTTCTTTTGGGTGTCTATCTTTCTAGGTAAGTCGTGTTAATTTCTTACCATCATGAGAAGGGAATTTGTTTAATATGAATAGCAGTTGTGTTTATGTTTGATCCTTTCTGTTTGTCCTATCGTTCTAAGTAAATTTTGCTAACTACTAACCATAATGAGAATACATGATCACTCTGCATTTTAACTTGTGTTCTTTTGCAGTTTTTGTGTTAAAGTTGGTAGCCAAATAAATCATGGTCGAATTTACGTGCTGTCCAGATTTAGTGAAAGAAGTTGGATTTGGTTCATGTTCTTCGGCTTCAGATAGTAGCTATGATTGTGTAACTCCAAGATATTCCTCTGATTCAAGGTGCGTTTATGTTGCATGTTGGGTTGCACGGGTTTATGGTCTTGCGATTTCAGTTACTTTTTCTGACCAATCCCACATTGCCGAGGATTATCTGTAAGATTATCAAGTTCAAAGTTACTCTGTGACTGTTATGTCTCTAGTGTTCTATTGATGCATTCTTTTTAGGCTTCCAAATTTGATCAAAGGGTTTCCATGACTATTTTAGTAAAATCATTTCTATATGGTTGACTAGGTGCTGTTATTTATTAGAAGCATCCATGATATGAATGAATAATATGTATCTGGGCAGAAAATTATGTTATTTTACTTTCATTTGGGCTAACCAAAATTTGACTTTCTCTAATTTTTGGCTTCTAGTTTCACTAGTCAAACAAGTTCTTTTTCAACAAGACGATCTTCACAGGCAGGCTGGACAGATGAAGAGGTTGGTAGATGGCAATTATTACTTCAACTTTTCTCAAATGTCCTATGGATGTAGATTATTAAATTTAGTTCTTTATCCTTTTTTGAACTTTAAAAAAGGACTAATCTTTCTATTTCTTCGGCTTATTTGATGGATGAATTTTTCAAGGACTGTCTGACTAGTATGAGTTTTGACCCTGTAGAAGCCGTATCCAATATGCGAAATACCTAAGATGTAGCTAATTATGTATTTAGAAAAATAAGATGCTAATTAAGGTTTGATTTTTCTCATGTCAAGTTCTTTCTAATGGATTCAGATTTCTCTGACAAGCTAGTTGGAGAAGTTTTCCATTGAGTGAAACACAATTTAAAAGGATGATAATTATGTCATAATGAATCTGATCTCTTCATCGGCTATATACTGGAAATTTTGAATTTTGCATGCCTTGAGATAGTCTATGCCTGAATTTCCATTTTTAACCTCAATATCAGATGTGCTTTTCTGTCTAACTTCTGTTGTATTAATAGGATAATCTGCTGGCTGAAGTGGTTAAGAGGTTCAATGGGAGGAATTGGAAAAGAATAGGTAAATAGCACACTAATTTAATAGCTTTCTGCCAATCTGCACAAAAAATTGTTACTGCCATGAGGTAATGCTACCTGTCCTGTAGTAATTTAGAGTGCAAAAAAATCGATGCGACTGTCTTCTCCTTGCACAGCTGAATGCATGACCGGAAGGACCGATGTTCAGTGCTTGCACCGCTGGCAGAAGGTTCTAAATCCTGAACTTGTCAAAGGCCCTTGGACAAAAGAGGTTAAAATTGTGTCTATCCAAAGCAGGAACATGCATTTATTTATTTATTTATTATCTATTTATTTTTGTTATTGATATGTAATGTCTAAATTTCTTTTTCAAACCTTTAGGAGGATGAACAGATTATTCAGTTAGTCGAGAAATTTGGCTCCAAGAGATGGTCTGTTATCGCTAAGTATTTGCCAGGTCGAATTGGCAAGCAATGCAGGGAAAGGTAGATGATGTTAGTTATTAATTTTTCTATAGAATCAATTCGGCTATCTAGATATTTCTATTTACCATTGTGGGGAGACATTTTATTGATAAACACCATGAGCAATTTGCTGAATGGGGTGCTGAGGATCGTTGGCTTTTTGTTCTTTTGTAATATGTTTCTTTCTTTTTTTTTTTTTTTAAATTTATCTTCTCTTTGCCTTTGTTGAACTTTTCATGTGGTGAATAGCTTAAAAGTTTCATTCTTTTGGCTTTAAGTTTTGCATGTAAAAGTGTTAAATTGACAATTAGAAAATCGTCTCAAGAGACATAGTAGACACAAATCAAACTAAATTTTGTTTCAAAGTCTTTTGTTGTTTTCTTGGTTGGTCCATTTCATTCCGCAAATCCGTTTTCTGCGGTGTAAATGAGACCTTCCAGGTCATGTAATTTGGTGGTTGCTCAATTGGTTTTATGAATTGCCAAGCTGCCTTGCTTAAAGTTAAGTCAATTGTGTTTATCCTTTGTGTATTGACCTTGACCGTATCGGCAGTTTAAGCTGAATCACATGAAATTGACAGTTGAGGCTGACATATACATCTGGTCTTCCAAGTCTTGTTTTCACTGTAGATTCCAGCAGCTAAAGCCAGAAGTGACACAGTTGGAAATATTTCTTTGAGTTTTGAAAGAGAGAGGCCTTTATCCCTTTTGTGGCCAAAAGGATTATGTATTATGTATGCACCTCGATTTCTTCGTTAGCCAAATGAGAAAAGTCCATGAATATTCTAGTGTCAATGGGCATATATCCCTAAGACTGGTATATATGCAATCTTTTGAAGTCATATGTAATTTCAGGTGGCACAACCATCTGGATCCTGCAATAAAGAAGGATGCATGGACTGAAGAGGAAGAAGCAATACTATCCTATTATCACCAAATATATGGCAACAAGTGGGCAGAAATAGCCAGGTTTCTTCCTGGAAGGTATCTATTGACACCTTCACTTGGAATTTCAAACTTTGATTTCTGTGATCGTAGCACATTTTACATCAGAGCTATGTAATCAATCTAAACATGTAAACTCTGCCCAGTTTTAACAATAAATGAGTGACGTGTGAGATGTCCTTCAGGTTCTTAGCGGTGATTAAATGCAGTGTTTTCAAATCTAACAAGCTTGCTGCTGGTAGAGTTTTTACGTTACTTGTAATGAATGCAACTCTTGGAATAAACAGATCAAGTATTTGGATTTCCTGATGTTTTCTGAGCCCCTGTGGTATGGGGTTAAATTTTTCGTTAGCATGGTTGATCATGCATTTGATATGTGATTACATATTAATTTTGTTAAAAATATTATTTTTTTGGTGGGATAAAATGCCTATAGAAATCAATGACATTGTTTGTCCATCATGAGACAGACTTCCTTGACGCTAAAATTGCCTTTTCTTGCACTCATGTAAATTGCATGATAAAAATTTTGATTAGTAATATCGTTGGTTAGCATTCTAAATCTTTTACTGTGCAAGTTTGAATTAGACAGTATGCATTACGTATGCATTATTAAGTTAGATTTTCTGTCAAAGTGTGGTAAACTCCCCCCCCCCCCCCCTCCCAACAACACTATTAGAAGTTAGCAAATTTTTTGTGTTACATAAACCAAAACCATATCATGCTTTATTGATCTCATGCCCCTTCCACCTCTTTGGGTTGTTGACAGGACTGATAATGCAATAAAAAATCACTGGAACTGCTCAGCAAAGAAAAAGTTCGATTTGAACTTGCCTTGTTGCTCTGAGCTGGATTCACAGGGGAGTACTTCTGATGGTTCCTGCATTACTCAAAAGAGAACAAGTTCCATTGAGCATCAGTTGTTGTCCCAGAAAGTTCGTGAAAGAAGTGGCCTTCAGGAAAGGGGTCAGGACAATGTTGCTCATGTCTGTTCAACAGAATTATCTCTTGGAAACACTATTTTTCATATGGACCATCTAGAGTCAAAAACTCATCTGCATGGGACCTGGCGATCTTCAGACAAAGGGGTAGGCAATCTAATAAATTCACTTGGTAGGTTCAAAGTTGGTGGCACGGAAATTGTTCCCGCAGATATGCATGGCAATCCTTCGCCAGGCAAGAGGATTTTTCCAAGAAAACTCAATCCTCTCTATATATCTCCTTTTTCGAACTATCACATGATTTAGTGCAATGTTTTTTGAACCAGGTTATGCTTTTTCCTCTGCCGTTCCTCCTGCTAAGTGTGAGAGGATCTTTGAATCTCCTGAGAGGATCTTTGAATCTCCTAAGAGGACCAGGCATGTGTCAGGCCTCTTACCAAATACTGACCTTTTAAGTTTGTCAAGTTATGGATATAGTAAGGATCATGGTCAGCTTAGCAAGAAAAACAAAGTTTGTAAAACTACACCTTGTCAGGATCATTGGCTGTCCAGCTTTTTGTGTTACGATCCACCTCAATGTCAAGACCTAGTCTCGGCTGAAAGTGATGGGATTATCAGTCTAGACAATCACACCAATCATTCCAAACATCGGCTATTGTACTTTACCCCTCCTAGTTTAGTGCTAAATATTTCTGGTAACGGTAGTAGCAGTCCAGAGTCTTTGTTGAGAAACTCTGCTATGGGTTACAAGAATACTCCATCAATTATAAGAAAGAAAATTTCAAGAGAAGCTAGGGATGAAGCCTCTTGTTGCAAAAACCCTAGAAATACAACCTCATCTTCATCTCAGAGCAAGGAGATAAATAGCACAGGCTCATCAAAATTGGAGGGCACTTCAGTTTCCAACACTTACAAATCTGAAACATCAGTTGCTGGAAGATCTCTAGAAAGACGATTGGACTTCGCTTCTGATAGGGAATGGGAGTCTACTGCTGTTAGGTTTTCCACCCCTATCTGTGCATCATCATCTGCACTTAACTCTGGAGGAAAAATGAATTTGACTCCTTAAAAGAATTTAATTGGTTAGTATTGGAACTTCTCTTTTTCTCTCCTTTTTGTAAATACCATTTGTTTTTTTTTTTTTTTAACTTCTCGTAGGTTTGAATATATGGTGACATAAAAATGAACTTCAGGAAGAACAGTTTCGGCCTAATTTGGTGGACATTCTCACAGTTACTGGAAAGGTCAGTTTGCATTCAAATTGTTTGTATGATTCCTCATGGATATAATAGTTTTACAAAGTTGCAGTTGAATTGAATCGGATGTAATAGTTTTAAGGATGGGTTACAAATAGAGAAAAATGCTTCTTGGAGAAATAAAGTTTAGACAAGCAGTCTAGTGTAAAAGCCTAAAGTTCGTATTTTTTGTGTTCTAAATCTGTCTACTTTCCACCATCCACACCAATGATAGATCTTATCAACAAGTTTCTTTCTACAGGTCTAACAAATCCAGCAGCAGCAAATGCCATACAAGGAACAAGGCGATCTCTAAGAAGTTAGTTTCATAGTGGTAGTGCCAGTGAAACGCAACTGGGAGGAGGAAACAAACAGCAACTTAGTATCAGACTGAGCAGAAGAAGTAGATTTCCTGTTTCCTCGGTTTCCCTGTGTTTGCAAGAGGCAAAACTTGATCTTTACTCGAGTATAGTTTCAGTTTCCATTGGAAAATGACTGCAATAAAATTTGACCCGGGGATGAGGCATGTCTAGTTTCATGGAACCTTAGAAACTGTCTTTAATAATTAGAGAAGTTTGTTAGGCTTCTCTTCTCCAATAAGCCCTTCATAGTATACCAAGGTGAAGAATATTGAATACATCGTCTTTCTTTTGCTTTTTATAAGTTTTCCTGGATAATTTCTGTGGATTGATCTGAGCTGGTTTGATATTTACTCTGTATATGTGTTGGTTCTGCAGTTTTATCTGTGGCCAATAAATTAAGATCAAATTCAGCTTCTTTTGCAAATTGCAGCTCGTGGGGTCTAGATTTTTAGGTCTGTCCGCTCAATTAAGGTACTTGATGCTTGCAAGTGGTCTATTGTTGGCACTGGCTCATAATTCTGAGGGATGCCTCTCAATTTAGGTAATAAATTGCTGTCTGGTGCAACGAACAACGAACCGTGATAATTAAATTAAAAAGAATGGCCCACAAGTTGCATCCTGCTTTTAGGTGTTAGGACAACCTTTACGCAATCAAAAGGAATCCCAAGTCTACTGTATCTAATAGCTAATAGAGAGGCTTTCCACCAGACCTATTTTTTTGTTGTCGACATAGAAAGTATTCCAGTTAATTTTTTTGTGCTTGTGCATCCCCTCTCTCAAGAATACATAAGATAGTAGGAGAGGTGATTCGAACACGCGACCTTATAACATGCTACTCCGAAATCATTCGAGCCAATCTAGGGGCTTCACCATACCTATATGAAATGTAAAATTCTGAAACAAGTAAAACCTGAAAATAATCATCGACTGAAAACCAAATGTCATGCTTAGGTTCAGTACACATAACCGGGAAGACAAATAGAGAAGAAATGAAGTTCTTCCAATTTTCATGTCAAGTGCACCAAATCATTTTCATATCGGTTTATTTTTTTCCCATTTTCATTTGTCCGCAGAGATTCATGTATTCATGCCATTTTTACTTTTCCCGTATGCCTCCAATTTCATAATTATATAGTCGTGCACGCGAGATGTACACATAACCAAAGGTGGAGTTTGTTGATTGCTGATGTCATGTATTCTAATCTTACGGTTATTTATTTTCACATTTTTACTACTTCAATCTTATGATTATTAATAAGCTTTTTTTTTTTTTTTTTTTTTTTTTGTCGCAACGATAGATGTCCTATAACCTAATCTAGCCTAGTCTAAGGGGAAGGGGAGGGGGTTCGATGTGAGTACAGACTCCATCGATGAATGTCAATTAAGACCGCCACAAATTGTGGCAAATTTGTGGGAGGCAGGGATTGAACCCCTGACCTCCAGCATCACCTTTAATGGTGATGACCACTGGACCAAATGGCCAATGGCAATTAGCTATTTATTCTTGCTAAAAGCAATTTAATCAAGCCAATAAAGCAACTATCTCTCTGTCTCTCTCTCTCTTTACTTATACTACGTGTTTTGTACTTCTTTTTTTTTTTAAATTTAAACCATTACTTATTAGTCCTATCAGTTTCCTCGATATGTGTGTTTCCAAATGATTACAAGTCGTCGACCATTCACTCCTAATTTTGAGAAAATTTAACTTTGACGTACAAAATTTTATCCTATACCAATGACCAATTTCTTTTTTCTAAAGCATATATGTACTATTTAGAAGTAATAAATTCATATCCTTTAAACATAAGTAAATTTTATATACACTGTCAGTGTATACACTATCATGGTTGGATATGCAAATTTTGAATTTTAAATTCAAATTTTGCATGTGTTATATATCTAATGGTGATAGTGTATACACCGACAGTATATATAAAATTAATCCTTAAATATAATGAAAAATTTGTTCGGCCGTAAATGGAAATGCTTTAATCTTTCCAAGATTCAGTTCATACTTTTCTTAGTCACACTTTTCAGAAGTTGGAGATGACATACGTTAAGAGTAAATCTTATATATACTTATAGTGTATATATTATTATCATTGAATTCTTGACATATGTGTAAAAAATTGACTTTCAAATTCCCTTTTTTTCCTTCTAATGGACAAGCACATGTTTTTTTTTTTTTTTTGGTTTATTTGCACTTAACATAAATTTGTTCACATGTATAAACTTATTATATCCACCTTTTTTCCTCTAATGGACAAACACTGGTTTTTTGGGTTAATTTGCACTTAACATAAATTTATTCACATTTACAAACTTATTCTATCCATCCAAGAGATGTTGACTACAAAGATTGGACCGATACTTCATCATATATTACTTGGAAATATTCTTGTCAGGATTGCCATATTGAATTTTTTAAAAATTTTTCGAGAATGTTTCTTCTACGCATTTTTCAGCCACCTTTTTTCATACGTAATATTCTAAAAACATTATAATAATTTTTTTCTCCAAAAGCTTTCTAGATTATGCAATCCGAACAACTCCTTTGGTCCGATGATAAAAATCGAATCATATTCCAAGATATCATAGAAGGATTTTAAATCTCTAATAGATATAGATTACAAACTTAAAAATTATTTAGAATATGAGTTTTTGCGAAAAAATTCTTTTGACACATTTTTAATTATTTTTTTACCTTACATACATTACATCACACTGTCACATTATATATTTTAATAAAAACTCTAAAAACTTACCATCTAAACAATGCTTTACTTTTTAAAACTAATTAACTAGTTACCATGAGGTGTTAGCTAACACCCAAGATTACCCAAATCATAAAAAAAACTCGGATATAGGCATCATCCCATCAATTTCGGCTTGCAATAAATTCAATTTTTCCACAATTTCCTCTACAGACCAATAACAAACCAAAGGTTCGGCAAGAAGGTAGGCATAGGAATTAGCCATCATTTGTGTAAATTCCCCACATCTTAACTCCTAATCAGTTGTCAAGAAGCCATAGCTGTAGTTTATGCCCAACCCCTCCACTCATTCACGGCATCTGACATCAACATCCCGCCAACCCATCTAATCTGGGAACTTACGTGATATGCAAAACAAAACCCCCTTTTGGAAATTGACTGAAAAGGATACAGCTTTCAGCCGTTATCCATCCCACCGCTACAGCATCATCATGATTCATGCTCATCTTTTTGTCCCTTCACATTTTTCAACTAATACACTACTATATATATATATATATCGCTAAGTACTAGTCCTACATGCTTACGTATCCTTCCCCATTAATTTCTGTGCCTTGGCTCATCTTTTTATCCGTTGCTTCGAACAGATATCTCAGTTTCTTCATACTATTTTTTTCCATTTCCATCGGTTACCCAGTATTATACTCTTGAACCCTTTTCAAGCCTCCCCATTTCAGACACTTTTTTGTTCCCAAACTCAAACGTTTTTCACAGGACAAGAAGGGTTCTTTTTTGCTTTACTTGTGAAAGAATGGCCGTGGGAGTGGAAGATAGGATTTTGGTGACAGGAGGGGCTGGTTTCATTGGAACTCATACTGTTCTGCAGCTATTGAAAGAAGGTTTTAAGGTTTCAATCATTGACAACCTCGATAACTCCGTCGAAGAGGCTGTTCTTCGAGTCAGAGAGTTAGCGGGACCCCAGTTGTCTAAAAATCTTGATTTCTATCTGGTATGCTTACTCTTCATGACCCATTCCATGTTTTTGTGTCTTGGGTTTTCCTTTTCTATCTTTAATCTTCTTTTCAAGAAGTGATGGATTTTTAATAGCACTGAGCTGTATCTAGTTTGTATTTGAGCAAGCTTATGTCTTTTGTTTTATTATTAGTTCCTTATGTTTCGAGAAATGATGGAATTTTTAGTGTTGCATTAATGTTCTTAAGTTTTTCTTTGAACAGGGTATTATCGGTTTCTTTATATGGGTTTTAAATTTTGCAGAATACTTGTTAGTCCTAACAATTGAAGAAAACTTTTTCTTTATCAAAGAAAATTTGGTTGTCCTTTTCTTTTCTTTTCTTTTTTTGGTGCTCGAAGTGAGGGGTGTTTAATCTTGAATTTTGGTCATGTTTTACGTGGTTGCAGGGTGATATTAGAAATAAGGAGGATTTGGAGGAGATATTTTCAAAAAACAAGTAGGTTAAATGTATATTTCATTTTGTGGATAAACGAAAGTAATTTACTTGTTGCAATGAATTTGACACTTGTATTCCTTTTCACATTTGCTTTAATCTTCTGTTGCATATGCCTTTGTATATTATGATATAATTAGGGGTACATTGGTGTTTTTTATCAGGTTTAATGCTGTTATACACTTTGCTGGCCTGAAAGCTGTTGGGGAGAGTGTTGCTTATCCTATGCGCTATTTTGACAACAATTTGGCTGGATCAATCAATTTGTACATGACCATGGCAAAGTACAACTGCAAGAAGGTATGCTGTGTGTGCATTTGGTTTTCCCTTTTTTTTTCCACATATTCCTTTACTCACAACTTAGACCGAAGAGATAGATGAGAAGGGGGAATAGGATGGTGCCTAGATGGAATTTTATGATTTTTTCAAAGCTGTCATATTCTTCTTTTTTGGGAGAATTTTAACAAGATATTTATTCTTGAAAATTTAATTTCAACATTCAGTATCCCCTGTTTGATGATGCATTTTAAATTGGGAGTTCGTTCTTGCGTCCTCACTTTGAAGGTAGCTTGCATGAATTGGTTTCTTTTTGTAGGATGAAATGAGGCATCAACTTAGTTCATTTGATGTACTAGCATAGAAGATGCCTAGTGTCGCTTAATTTGCTTAATGTGTTTTAACAGTTGGTCTTTTGTTTATGTTATTAATCTGATTGTTTTTGTATGCAGTTGGTTTTCTCTTCATCTGCCACTGTATATGGCCAACCTGAAAAAATTCCATGTGTTGAAGATTTTGATTTGAAGGCTATGAATCCCTATGGCCGCACAAAGGTATTCTCATAGATCTCCCTATAGTTTGGTGATATAGTCGTCTGCTTAGAACTTCATGAAAGCAGTCTCCCTGTCTCTGGTTCAGAATGGCAGAAGTACTTATACTACTTGGTTTTCTGCCTGTACTCTAGCTATTCCTGGAAGAAATTGCTGGAGACATTCAAAAGGCAGATCCAGAATGGAAAATTATCTTGCTAAGATATTTCAACCCTGTTGGGGCTCATGAGAGTGGTAGGCTTGGAGAAGATCCTAAGGGTATCCCAAACAATCTCATGCCTTACATAGAACGAGTAGCTGTTGGTAGACTACCTGAGTTAAATGTTTATGGTCATGATTATCCCACACCTGATGGTAGTGCAGTAAGTGAACTCACCTGATATCATGATTTGGCAGTTATCTTGCTCTAAAGTGCTCTAAAATAAACTTGCCTTTTATAAGGCTTAACGTTTTGTACAAAAGCTAAGTAGTTTCTTGGTTAGCAGATACGAGACTATATCCATGTGATGGATTTGGCAGATGGTCATGTTGCTGCCTTGCAGAAGCTTTTTCGAATGGATTTTAAAGGTCCGTAGATCCTTCTGTATATAAAGATTATTGCCGGCTGCAATTAAAACTAATCACTGCTTTTTATGAGCCAATATGTAATAGTATTAATGTGATTTTAGAAGATGACCATTTTGAGATTTTGTTTCACTTTGTTTTACATTTTCTGATGAACATTGCATATTAGGTTGTCATGCTTACAACTTGGGGACTGGCCAAGGTACATCTGTCCTCGAAATGGTTGCTGCTTTCAAAAGAGCATCTGGAAAGGTGATCTCTCTCTCTCACGCGTGCACGCACTCTCACTCGCACACAAATAACAGCTAACAGGCAAATGCAAGGCATGAATGCATATCTGGTAAATGTTCAAGCTGCTTCTGACTTTTGCACTACTTTATTACCTTCAGGACATCCCCATCAAACTGTGTCCAAGAAGGCCAGGAGATGCCACTGCAGTTTATGCATCAACAGAGAAAGCTGAGAAAAAGCTTGGTTGGAAGTAAGTTGCTTTGCACTATGTTGCATTACATTGGTGATGAAAACAACTAAGTCGTTCAAATTCTGATACATTTTCCTTCTCTCTGGCTGCGAGGTTACCTCATTTCTTGTATTTCCTCCTAGTTGCTTTGGATTTGTTTGAAAACTTGAATCTAAAAAGGAAAATGTTCACATCCCAGTTGCCAATTGTTGTACCATACGATGCTATAAGAATTTCAACAAGAATTTGATGTTTTTTCTTTTTCTTGGACAGACAGGCATTCGTGTTTGTTTAGTATTGTAATGATGCCTCCACCTTTCGGTTTATGCATATCATGCTATGCGAGTCTTTAACAGCTATTTGTAATTTCTCCTCAGGGCAAAGTACAACATAGATGATATGTGCAGAGATCAGTGGAAGTGGGCAAGCCTGAATCCATGGGGTTACGAGGGCAAGCCTTGACTCTTGATACCTCTTTATCCCAACTTTATCAGTAGTAGTTGTTCAATTCCTAGCATTGTGTTAATACTAAGAATATTTGGAAGCAAAATCAACTCAAACGTGATGGTCCTTCTGTTCATTGAACGAAGCAAAATCAGCTCGAAAATCAACTTGATTTCTGATCTCCACTCTGATCATTTTCTGGGCTTAATTCTGCAGTTACCGTGGTTTGGATGCTAGAAGGCAAGAAATATTTCAAACAGATATTTAACTCTATACTTATGTCTTACACCAGAATCTTGCAAAATATTTCAGAATTTCTGGTGGATTTGTTTTCTATTTCTCATGCTTATTCTGAAAGTCTAAAACATACCCCCAGCTTGCACAGGGCGAAAAAGATGAAGTCGCTGGTGCAGACGTTCAATAAGAATGTATCCTACCAAACATACCACCGGCCTTGACGCCTAAATTTAATTGTGTTGCTTATCTGTATATAAGTTAACACTGAACAATCACAAGAAAAATTTTGTCTCCTGCAGCGTTTAAGCACATGTTGTTATCAATATTAATTAGTCCTCATTTATACCAAGTTACCAACCCTTTCTCTAAATTTTTTTTGGGATAATATTAGAAACCTCTCCTGAGGTTTCTCTTAATATCACCTAGCGCCTCTGAGGTATTAAAAATATCACTTACCTTCATTATTTTTATTATTTGTGTGACAAAATTTTTAAAAATTCTAAATTGCCCTTTTGCTCATTTTTATTGAATAAAAATACTCATAAATCACTTTATTTATGCTAAGAAAAATCATCACCTAAAAAACAATTTTTAGTAGTACCATCACATCACAAAATTATAGTCCATAAAAATATAAATTTAGAAAATAAAAAAATATTTGTAAAGAAAAACATTAGCACCAATTTGACGCTATATGCTTAAAATCGATTTATTAGAAAC